>NC_133146.1:17981294-18131294 GCF_048418815.1 Hemitrygon akajei | reverse complement strand
AGGCTGAAGTGACCGGAAACCGGAGACCTGATGTCCGTGAGTCAGCAACTCCAGGCCAGGGGCTGGGGGTTGGAGACCCTCTGTCTGTGAGTCTGGGGCCAAGGACTGGAGGCCCGGAGGGGGCCGGTCCTCTGGGGTTGGGTGTGTGTGTGTGTGTGTGTGTGTGTGTGTGTGTGTGTGTGTGTGTGTGTGTGTGTGTGTGTGTGTGTGTGTGTGTGTGTGTGTGTGTGTGTGTGTGTGTGTGTGTGTGTGTGTGTGTGTGTGTGTGTGTGTGTGTGGGAAAGGGGCTTGTTCAATTGCTGCTGCTATTGTTGTTCTGCTGAATGTTGTGGGCATGTTAGGTTGACGCCGGGATGTGTGGTGATGTTTGTGGGCTACTCCTGTACAACCTGTTGGTGTTGGTTGTTAGCAAAACTGAGGCATAGGCTGCGGATCAGCTCACCAGAGCCCTCTGTCCTGGGCCAGCCTAACAAGTTGTCCCCTGGTGTAGGCCATCTTTTGAGTATCCCTCCTCTCCCAGGGATGAGGTCCCCAGAGCCTCTGTTGTGGCGTTTCTCTGCCTCTGTGTTTTTAAGAGATGGGGTTACTGGCCCCATGCCCGACCTGCCTCCTTTCACAGCCTGGCTTGGGACCGTCCATGACAGTCACAGGCTTTAATCTAAGTTAATGAATCTGAACAGAAACAGGCCTATGGCCCATCTCGTCCCTGTTGACCTGTTTGCTCAACTACACTAACCCCGTTTGCCTGCCTTAGGAGCGCCCTAGTTCTGTGATGGTATCTGGGAGGAGTAGATGGGAAGGTGTGGGAATGGCATAGATTTGATGGGCAGAGTGGGGTATGGAAGTATTAGAAAGGCTGGGCCTGCAGACTCTGCAGTTTAGAGGAGAGGATCAAATCCTAAGGAATTGTGACAAGGATGGAAATGGAGAGGGTGTCTCCTCCGGTGGGAGAATCCCACTGAAGAGAGAGGAGGAGTGAATCTCAATTTCTCTCAACTTTGTGAGTCTTCAGAACTCGCTTCCTCGAAGGGTGGTGGGGGCAGAGGCTCTGACTGTTTTCACTGCGGAAATCGACGGAGCTTTCGCGGAACGGGAGGCTTCCGGGGATGTGGGGATGCAACGCTGAGCCACGACTGGTAGAAAGGGCCAGATTCCTGCTCCAGAGAGAAGAAGTGTCGGAAATACCACAGGTCAGTCAACGTCTGTGGTGAGAGAAACAGAGTTGGCATTTTCAAGTGGTTCACCTTACTTGTTTATTATTTATCCAGAGATACAGCCCTCCGGCCCGACAACCCCCAGCAACCCCACTTTAACCCTAACCTTATCACAGGACAATTTACAAAGACCAATTAACTGATGTGGTAGGTCTTTGGACTGTGGGAAGAAACCAGAGGACCCAGGGAAGCCCAGGCGGACATGGGGAGAACATATAGAGACTCCTTACAGAGGATGTTGGGATTGAACTTCGAACTCTGACACCCGGAGCATCGCGCTGACCTCTACGTTACCATGGCGCCCTCACTTGGGGAAGGCATTTCTCACTAGTGCTGCTAACACTGACCTATCCAACAGTGTGAAACAGGCAGAACGATGATCAAATAAAAGGTGATTTTTGATAAATTGCTATTTCTCATTATTTTTAGAATTGGAATTCAATTCCAATTCCAGAGTAACGACAGGCTTTCTTCGGTTGTTCTGCCTTGCTTCTTTGCTCAGAGGATGGGAGTATTCATTCTACCTCCGTATATATTGTCTGTCACCTTGTTACCTGCTCAAGTTAGCTGCACAACGTGGACCAGGGGTTAAACAGGGTAAGGATATGAAACCATAAGGTCTAGAAACCATTCAGCCCATCGAGTTTGTTCCAAAGTTCCATCGTGGCTGATTTATTATCCCTCGCAACCCCACACTCCTGCCTTCTCCCCACAACTTTTGACACCCTGATTAACTTAAATATACCCAATGACTTGCTCTCCACAACTATCTGTGGCAATGAATTCCACAAATTCACCACCCTCCGGCTAAAGAAATTCTTCCTCATCTCTGTTCTAAAGGGATGTCCTTCTATTCAGAGGCTGTGCCCTCTGGTCCTAGAGGGCAGTATTGGAAACAACCTTGCCACATCCACTTCATCTAGGCCTTTCAGTATTTGGTAGGATTCAGTGAGAGCCCCATTCTTTTTCTAAAGGCCCAGAACCATCAAATTCTCCTCATACATTAACCCCTTCATTCCTGGAATCATTTTTGTGAACCTCCTCTGAACCCTGTCCAATGTCAGTGCATCCTTTCCTAGATATGGGGCCTAAAATTGCTCACAATACCCCAAATGCGATATGACCAATGCCTTATTAAACCTCAGCATTACATCCTTGGTTTTGTATTCTAGTCCTCTCAAAATTGCTGCTAAGATGTTGCATTTGCCTTCCTCACCACTGACTCAACCTGCAAGTTAACCTTTAGGGAGTCCTGCACGAGGACGCCCAACTCCCTCTGCATTTAAAAGAGGAATGATGTCTTTCTAGGTGTGCAGAGAAGGAGCGGGAACTTTCCTTTCAAAGAGCCGTCAAAGGCATAAACATTAGTACAAGCAGGAGTAGCCATCAGACCGCGAGTGACCTTCATCTTGCTCAGCACCACTTTCCTGCATTACCCCCATGTCCCTCCATTCCATTATCTCCAGAAATCTCTCCAGCTCTGTTCTGATTGAACTCCAGGGCAGAGAATTCCACCCTGAGCAGTGAAATTTCCCTTAATCTCATCCCAAAGGTCTTATCCCATATTCCCATACAGTGCCCATGGCAGTTCTTTAATACTTGAAGCAACCAGTACAACTCTAATCACACCCTCTGCATAGAAACATACGGCAACTTTGCACTACCATGGATCTTTTTGTTCTGATTGTGCTCGTTCTTGTACAAATTGCACACAATTTATGTTTTATCCTGTGAGAGCTGCTTCTCTGACGCTACATGCCTGTGATGCAGTGAACTTTTTTGTTTATTGCGCCTGTACAGACATTTAGTTGTGCGTCTGACAATAAACTTGACTTTGAGTTTGACCTCGGCCGGTGAAACATCCACCCTGTGGAGACCTGGCATAGTTCTACGTTTCAAGAGGAGCTCCCATCAGGAGACCACAGCCTCAGTCAAACTCGGTCTCTCTTCTGTCATGGGTCCAGCCTGGGAAATTCTGAATCACTGCATTCCCTCTTCTCCCCCCTCCCCTCAGGCAGAAAATACAAAGGCTTAATTAATACCTCCAGATATTAGGCTCATTCCACCGGGTTCAAGAACAGTTTCTACCCTGCAGTTATAAGACTAATAACACAATAAAATGGACTCTTGACCTCACAGTCTACGTCAGTGTGGCCTTGCTCCTTGTTGTCTGCACTTTCTCTGTAAATTTATTCGGCATTCTGTTATTGTTTTCTTTTCTACTGTATGTTGTGAAAAATCAGGTTCGCAGAGTGGAAATAGAAGACCTTCACTACCTAGCAGTAAGTAAGCTAACTATTTATTTACAGGACTTTAAACAATCAGTAAACCCTTCAAGTCACACTCAGTTACAAATACTTTCCTAAATTCAACACTTGGAGTTGCAGGACAAGACAGACACAAACATTCAGTAACCCATTCGGGTTACACACAGTGGCAAGTACTCACCTAAAGTGTGCACCCAGAGCCTCTTTACAGCAGCACACCTCCACCGTTTCCATGGCACCATATGCGACCTGGTCCACAGTGACCCAGAGGGCGAGCGCTTTCAGCCTGCTAGATCTATACCCTACCGGCGCCGTGATGTCACAGCTGAACGGCGGCTGACGAGAGGGGCTGAATTGCTGATTCAGCGGGCCAGTTCCCTGGAGGAATGGCTAAGATGGACATTTGCTGTAACAGTACATTGATGTTAGGTAGTGAAACGATCTGTATAGATAGTACACAAAGATTTTCATTGTAGCTCAGTACATGTGACAATAATAAAGCACATCAGTTCAGTTCAATAGTATTCAGTATTCTGCATGTTGTCTCACCAAGACCCTGTACAGCTGCACTAAGACTTCCCTACTCCTCCCTTCAAAGTCTCTGGTAACAAAGGGCAGTCTATCACCTGACTTCCTGATCACTGCTATGCCCACACGTGACCTCTATACAAGGACGCTCAGGCCTCTTTGATTATCAGTGTACTCAACATTTAACAAATGCTCTGCTTTGTGAGCCAAGCGAGCAACTTTACCTACAAGAGAAACTCTGCCGATGCTGGAGACAACATCACTTTACATGGACGTGTTGGTATCTCTAACTGCAGAGAGGGCTCGGTGATCTTCCATGTCTCCCAGGTTCTGCCTGGAGCTCGGTGACACGTGGCACTCCACAGGGAACCCTACTCGTTGTGGTTGAGGAGATGGAAGGCTGGGTAAGAAATGACACAAAGGTGGGTGGTGGTGGTGGTGTGGGTAGTGCGGAAGGCTGTCGTGGGTTACAGCAGGACATCGGTCGGATGCAGAGCTGGGTAAGAAATGACACAAAGGTGGGTGGGTGGTGGTGTGGGTAGTGCGGAAGGCTGTCGTGGGTTACAGCAGGACATTGGTCGGATGCAGAGCTGGGTAAGAAATGACACAAAGGTGGGTGGTGGTGGTGTGGGTAGTGCGGAAGGCTGTCGTGGGTTACAGCAGGACATTGGTAGGATGCAGAGCTGGGTAAGAAATGACACAAAGGTGGGTGGTGGTGGTGGTGTGGGTAGTGCGGAAGGCTGTCGTGGGTTACAGCAGGACATCGGTAGGATGCAGAGCTGGCTGAGAGGTGTGAAGTGATCCACTTTGGAAGATCGTACTTGACGGCAGGATTCAGAGTTAATTCGTAGCACTGTGGAGAAACGGGGTTCGTGGGATCCACATCCACAGTGTGGAGGAACTCTTGGGGTCCAACTCCAAAGTTGCCCTGCAAGTTGACGGGGTGGTTAAGAGTTATAAGGTGTATTGGCCTTTATCAGTGTGGGGAGTGACTCCTGGTGAATAAAAAAAATTACCGAGAACATGAATTGTAGAGTTTGTGAAAGCATGTCTGTAGGTTGGGAGTCATTCCAGCATTGAGGTAAATGAAGTTATCCACACTGATTCAGGATCTTGATGGTTGGAGGGTAATAACTGTTCCTCAAAATGGTGAAGTAGGACCTAAGTCTCCTGTATCTCCTTCCCGATGGTAGCAGTGGGAAGAGAGCATGGCCTGGATGGTGGACCCTGCTTTCTTGTGGAAGCACTCTATGTAGATGCGCTCAATGGTGGGCAGCATTTTTCCTGTGATGGACTGGGCTGTATCCAATACTTTTTGTAGAGACCAACATGTCACTTACCTCTTTAGCTTCCTGATGGACCTGCCTGCTACCTGTGTGTGACTCTCATAACCGGACCACCTCAACCCTCTGACCATCGTCCTCCTTCAGTCTCATCATTTAGACAATAACCTCCCTTACATGAGCTCATCTTTCCCAGCATTAAGCTTAAATTGCCGTGTTTTCATCCAATCACTCAGACAATCTATAACCCCTTACAGAATCACAGTGACATACTACCACCTGCCTTCCCACCTACTTACGAATCACTGATAATCTTGAAAACCTCATATTTCATTCCGTTTTGCAGACCACTACTGCAAGTACAGGTCCCCACCAGGTTACAACAGGACTCCATTCTTGTGAGGCATTCATAACCCTAACGATTCACAAGTCAGAAACTCAACCAAGAACCAATTTCCCACCAGGCAGAGGATACCTGCACCCCAGAGCCCTGACAAATTCATCCCCATCTGTTCCACCAGCCTCCCAACCCTTCACCCATAAGTATGGGATCTGGGTGTTTGTCACCTGGGGAGAACCCTCTCAAGTCTGACAAGAACCCGTTATGTCCTGGATGGCGATGGTCTTTCAAATTGGGTGCTGCCTTCTTAAGACCTCGCCTTTTGAAGACATCTTCGATAGTGGGGAGGCTGGTGCCCATGATCAAGTTAGTTGAGTTTACTACGCTCTGCAGCTTTTTCCGATCCTGTGCAGTGACTTCTCTATACCAGTTAGAGCAGTCTCCACGGTACCTCTATAAGTAATCTGTAAGAGACTTTGGTGACATATCAACTCTCCTCAACCTCGTAATGAAATCTAGCCACTGACTTGCCTCTTTGTAATTGCAGCAATATGTTGGGCCCAGATAGATCTTCGGAGATGTTGACACCCAGGAGCTTGAAACTGTTCAAGCTTTCCACTGCTGATCCCTCGATGAGGACTGGTGTGTGTTCCCTCAACCTCCCTCCCTTCCCTTGGTCTTACTGATGCTGAGTGCAACTTTGCTGTTGCAACACCACTCAACCAGCTGACCTTTCTCACTCCCGTGTGGCTCCTGATCACCATCTGAGATCAAGGGCTCCTAACCTGCAGCACTTTGACTTACGAACATCTGACTTCTCAGGAGGATCTGCCCCATTGATGGGTCATAGAACGAGGCTTATGAGGTATTCAAAGGCAGAGAGGTTGATTGAGCAAGTTCCATAGTTGAAGGTTTGAGCAGCTGATGGTATGGCCACCCATCTTCAGAAACTAAAACCTCTAACGGTTGATGGTGTGTATCCACGAGTCCCTCAAAGTTGCAGCACAGGTTATTGGGGAGGGGGTTAAGAAGATGTATCGTGTGTTGGATTTCATTTGTCGAGGGATTGAGTTCAAGAACCACGAGGTAGTGTTGAAGCTCTGTAAAACTCTGGTTAAACCACACTTGGAATATTGTGTTCCGTTCTGGTCATCTCATCATATGAAGGACGTGGAAGCTTTAAAGAGAGTGCAGAGGAGATTTTCCAGGATGCTGCCTGGATGAGGAAAGTTTGAGCAGGCGAGGGTTTTCCTGTTTGGTGAGAAGGAGGATGAGCAGTGACTTGATAACGGTGTACAAGGTGATAAGAGGTGTAGATCGCCAGAGACTTTCTCCCAGGACAGCAGTAGCTAATAAGGGAGGGCATAATTTTAAGGTGATTGGAGGGATATTATAGGGAGAATCTCAGAAATAGATATCTTACACTCACGGAGAGCAGTAAGTGAGTGGAATGCCCTGCTGGGAGTGTTGGTAAAGGAAGACGCATTAGGGTCATTTAACAGACACCAAGACAGGCACATGGATGAAAGATAAATGGAGAGCTATGTGGGAGGGAAGGTTAGATTGGTGTTGTTGGCATCTGTCTGTCTCGAAGGACAATGGGTGATGATCATCATCACAAGCCTGGGCAGAGGGTATGGAGATCCTGAGATGCCCAGTCGTCAAATCCCCCTCTCGGCCTCACCAGTGTAGTCCAGAGGAAAGTTTATGAAGCGATACGTTTGGCACCAGCTTGGCTGCAGGAGCTGCCGGGAGGATATTCAATGATGTCCAGCCGCCTTAGGGGCTCCACTCTGGATTTGCTCTCTGGGATTACTCCTGTAGCCTTCATCTCTCCTGAGGCTGCCCATGAGGGGCAGTGGGGCTATTTGCTCATAGCTGGGGATTTGGATCACAAGCACCAGGGTGTGTCTACACACCGGTGGGCCTGCGTGATACATGTGCAGGGGCCGGACCTCCTCTCCGTCCTCTGTAGTTCAGCCTGAGTCTGAAAGGGGTTCAATTTCCGTGTGTCACCAGCGAGAGGGCACTACATGGGCTTGCTGTTGGAGAGGCTGTGTACTGGCCGGGAGAGATTTACTCATTCAGCCTTCCTTTTCACAAGACTGCTGGACAGTGGTGGAAGCTAAAAGTGAGAGTGACAAGCACTCCCCACTACACCACCACACTAGACGCATCACAACAACCATTTTGGAGTGGGTTTAAAAAGTCAGCACAACATTGTGGGCCGAAGGGCCTGTACTGTAGTGTTCTATGATTTGTAAGGGGCCGCAATTGAAGGAATTAAATTGAAATAAGTAAAGCCTCCCCTATGAACTGAACGATGATGATGGTCTAATTTAATATATTTTGATTTTGTAATTAATCTATTTTTAACAGAAGCACTGATCTGAAGCACTATTGTGCTTTGAAGAAGGTCCAGGACAAACTCCTGACTGAAGGAAACCAGCCAACAATTTTCCTCTAAATCTGCCCACTGCCTCTGCTGTTCACCCACAACCACTTCAGACCAAGGAATTAAAAACCTCGGAGCAACACACACAAAACGCTGGAGGAACTGAGCAGGTCAGGCAGCATCTTTGGAGATGAATAAACAGTCAACGTTTCGGGCCAAGACCCTTCATCAGGACTGGAAAGGAAGGGGGGGGGGTAAGAATAAAAAGCTGGAGGGAGCCGAAGAAGACAAACTGGAAGGTGATGGTTAGGTGTGTATGAAAGGCAAAGGGTTGGAGAAGAAGGAATCTGTACTCTTCCAATCTTACTTACATCTTTCCTGTAGGTAGGTGACCAAAAACTGCACACAATACTCCAAATTAGGCCTCGCCAATGGCTTAATCAACTTCAACATAACATCCCATCTCCTGTACTTGATGCTTTGATCTATGCCTCCTATCCCTATAGTGCCACTTCTAAGGAATTATGGACCTGCATCCCAGATCCCTTTGTCCTACTGCACTCCTCGGTGCCCTACCGACCACCATGCAAGACCTGCCCTGGTTGGTCTCCAGCACAATACCAGCCCAACTTGAGCTCAACTTCAGCAGCTCCTCGGGGTCAGTGGTATTACAGACCTGTTGGTTTTTAAGGACAAGACCAGGAGAGGACGTGAGCTTAGGAATGAGATGTTATGTCATTCGCTTTGGGAGGTTAATAGCAACATCAGTTGGAGGACTCTTGGCAGTGTGGAGGAACAGAGGGATCTTGGGGTCCAGGTCTGTAGATGCCTCATAGGTGCCCCTCCAGTTGATAAGCCTGAGTCCTTTTTCCCAGGTCGGAAAGTGCTAAAACGAGAAGCCGTAACTTTAAGCTGTGTGGAGGAAGGTATATGAGAGGTAGGTTTTTAACGCAGCGAGTGGTGGGCACTTGGAACAAGCTGCCAGTGGTTGCAGGTTAGAGAGTATTAGGTACATGGATGAAAGACAATGAAGAGCTACGTGGGAGGGAGGGAACGCAAGAATGATTTTGGAGTAGATTAAACGGCACAATATCGTGGGCTGAAGGGCCTGTGAGGACTTTTAATTACAATCCATGAGTATGTATCCGGATTAGTAAGAGCTGATCCTAGTTGCAGTGGTGCGGTGGCGGGATTGGAACAGTTTTGACGCGGGAGCGATCTCGGTCTCAGCCGAGGGCTCCTCCGCTGGGCACCTGCTGCCCTCTGCTGGACTATTCCAACATTACCAGCTCAAGCTCTCAAATAGGCCTGATAACGGAAGGAATTAACAATGGGGGTGGGGTGAGGGTTGGGTTGTGGGGAAGGAGGCCACTCGGCCCCCTTAGCCTACTCTGCCCTTTAATAAGTTCCTGGCACATTTCGGGTTGCTCCAGGGACCATCAATAGCCTGTTCCAGCATGTATTCGCTGGATCTTAGAACCAGGAAGGAATCTCACTAAAACCTATCAAATATCGAAAGTTCTGGATAGAGTGGATGTGGAGAGGACATTTCCTATAGTGGGAGAGTCTAGCACCAGAGGGCACAGCCTCAGAATAAAAGGATTTTTTTTTTAGAACAGAGATGAAGCAGAATTTCTTTAGCCAGGGGGTGGTAAATCTGTTGAATTGATTGCCACAGATGGCTGTGGAGGCCAATTCATTGGATACTTAAAGCAGAAGTTCATAGATTCAAGAGGGCATCAAAGATTACTGGGAGAAGGCAGGAGAATGGAGTTGAGAGGGATAATAAATCAGCCATAATGAAATGGCAGAGCAGATTTGATGGGCCGAATGGCCTAATTCTGCTCCCATGTCTTATGGCCTTATGGAGAGTGGGAAGGTATAATGGTGCACCTGGCAGACAGTCGTGACTTCGAGTCCTGTCTGTATGGAGTTTGTAAATTCTCCCTATGGCTACCAGGCTTTCCCTGGATGCTGTAGTTGCCTCTCTATCCCAAGATTGAGTGGGTCAGTGGGTTAATTGCTACCAATGTGTTTGGATGAGATATAGAGCTGTTTTTTTGGGGGAGGGGGCAGACGAGGTTGGTGTGAGTTAATCGTGACGTGGGAAGAAGTGATCACTGAGAAAATTAGTGGGGAGGGGGGATTGCTCTGCGAGCTAGCAGAGACTTCATGGGCCAGCTGGCCTCCCGCGTCACAACGAGAGATAGAAAGTGCAGCCAATGAAACCAGTGACAGGCTGCAGAGTTGGGCACAGAGGAGTCTGGTAGAACAGAGGGATCTGGGAGTACAGACCCAGAACTCTTTGAAAGTGGCCTCATAGATAGAGTCATAAAGAAAGCTTTGGCACGTTGGCCTTCATAAGTCAGAGTATCCAGCACATGAGTTGGAATGTTCAGCTAATGTTGTACAAGACATCAGTGAGGCCTAATTTGGAGTATTGCCTGCCATTCTGGTCACCTAACTCACTTTTAAAGCACCTTAACTCTGAACTCTCTAAACAAGCTCTAACCAATATTACTCAGTGCAAAATAGTGAAAGATTTTTTTTTTAATTTAGAGGTAAAGCACAGATAGGCTCTTCCTGCCCTTCCAGTCACACAGCCCAGCAATCCTTAACAACCCCATTTAACCCTAACCTAATCAAGGGACAGTTTACAATTGGCCAATTCATGTAGATGTACTGAATGTTGGGGAGGGCTTTACGTCAATGGACTGGGCCGTATCCACTACTTTTTGTAGGATTTTCCATTCAATTTCCATACCAGGCTGTGATGTAGCCTGTCAGTATACTCCCCATGACACACCTGTAGGAGTTTGCCAAAGTTTTAGATGTCACGCCGAACCTTCGCAAATTCCTAAGGAAGTAGAGTTTTGACAGCCAAGGCGAGCATGGAAGGCAGTGAGCTCATCTGGAAGTGAAGCCCTGATTTAACTTTATAAGAGGTGATGGTATTCAAGCCCTGCCACCACTGTCAAGCATCTTTCGTTGATTCAAGTTCGGCCCGGAATTGCCACTTCACCTGTGAAATGGCTTTCCGGAGATCGTACCCGGACATCCTGTAACTTTCTTTGTCACCAGACTTGAATGCCTCATGGTTCATCCAGGGCTTCTGATTGGGGAAGATCTGAATGATTTTGTGGGGACATACATGTCTACAGTTGTTTTAAAAGTCTGTGACAACCATGGTGTATAATTCAGATCCACAGATGAGTACTTGAATACAGCCCAGTCCACTGACTCGAAGCAATCCCATAGCCGTTCCTCTGCCCCCCGCAACCACCTCTTTGTTGTCCTGATCTCTGGAGCCTTGCTCTTTATGCTCCGCCTGTATGCAGGTAGGACAGTCAGATGATCAGATATACCGAAATGAGGTCTGGACATGGAACGGTAAGCATTCTTTACCTTAGCATAGCAGTGGTCTAGTGTGTTGGGACCTCTGGTGCTGATGGATCAAGCAGGGTTTACTTTAACCAGCCTGGTTGAAGTCCCTGACTATGATCGGAAATGTGTCGGGTTAGATTATTTCTTGTTTAGAGACAGCATCATGCAGCATCTCAAGCACTTGATTATAGTCGGCCACTGGAAGTATGAAAACTGCGGTCAGGATTATGGAGGAAAACTCACTAGGTATATAGAATGGACAGCATTTGCCCATTAGGTGTTCAAGCTCAGGGAGCGTGAGTTTGACAAAAACCCACATCAGAGCACCACCGAGAGTTTATCCTCCATCTTTTGCCTCTTCTGAATCAGCAGTTCAGCCCATTGGGGAAATTGAGAAGCCTTCCTGTTTGATCACTGGGAGCAGCCAAGTCTCACTCAGACATAGAATATAACAATCCCCCATTTCCCTCAAAAACAGCAGTCTTTCCCTGAGGTCGTCAATTTTATTCTCCAGTGACTACACATTTGCTAACCAGATGCTGGATAGAGGGGGCCTCATCACTTGGGCTTGGAATCCCCACCGCCCACCACCCACCTCCCCGCCCCCAGTGGCCTTGCTTCTAGCCATGTCGATAAACCTTTGTCCTTTGTCCTCTTAAAGGTATGTACCTGCCCGGTCTGCCAAGTCCAACATTTAAGAGAAGTTTGGATAGGAAGTTCATAATCAAGTTTAATTGTCATTCAATCATACATGAATACCTATGAATAGAGTCAAATTAAACTGTGTTACTCTGGAGTCGAGGTATAAGGCACAGTACTAACAGTCACATACGGCACAGTACTAACAGTCACATACAGCACAGTACTAACAGTCACATACGGCACAGTACTAACAGTCACATACAGCACAGTACTAACAGTCACATACAGCACAGTACTAACAGTCACATACAGCACAGTACTAACAGTCACATACGGCACAGTACTAACAGTCACATACGGCACAGGGCACATATACCGCATCAGTCAAAGTCACACAAAAACTATATGGTTCAAGACCCTGACCCCATGACTGTTGCAGCAGTCTGCAGTTGAACACAGTACAGCTTGATTTCTGCCTAGACAACGCTGGGGTTGGGTGGGGGCAGCACCAACTGAAGCTTGGATGCTTTGCCATACCCCCCCCGCCCCCCCCCAGCACTCTGGTAGAGCCCTCTGCCTCCAACGCCTCTCTCCTGGGCAGCTTGGGGCCCAGTCCTTGCTCCAACCGAGGCCTTGCGGCTCTCCCGCCGTCTGCCAATAAATCAGGTACTTGGACTTGCAGCATTCAACGTTAACAGTGTCCAACAGGGCCTCGTCATCACAGGAAAAGCAGCTGAGGTGCTCACTCGCTGTTAGACGGCACGCTGCCTTCACACACTCGGCTGCTTCGAAACCTCTCTGACACAGGCAGCAGAACGATCAGCACCAAGTCCAGCTCCTTCAGTTTCCCCACCAGTGAACAATTGACTGATGGTGTAGAACTGCAGTACTCTTAAGTTCTTAATGTCCAGCAGAATCTTGTGACTGTAAAACGAATGTATAAAAGAGACAGCACCTTTGGTTGACTCTGTAAAAGCCACTGGGACAGATCATAAGACCGTAAGATATGGGAGCAGAATTAGGCCATTTGGCCCATCGAGTCTCCTCCTTTCTATCATGGCTGATCCAATTTTCCTCTCAGCCCCAATCTCCTGCCTTCTCCCTGTATCCCTTCATAGAACCGTAGAACATTACAGCACAGAAACAGGCCTTTTGGCCCTTCTTGGCTGTGCCAAACCGTTTTTCCGCCTAGTCCCACTGACCTGCACCTGGACCATATCCCTCCATACACCTCTCATCCATGTACCTGTCCAAGCTTTTCTTAAATGTTAAAAGTGAGCCTGCATTTACCACTGGCACTACCAATGACAGTTCATTCCACACTCCCACCACTCTCTGTGTGAAGAAACCCCCCCCCACAATGTTCCCTTTAAACTTTTCCCCCTTCACCCTTAGCCCATGTCCTCTAATTTTTTTCTCCCTTAGCTTCAGTGGAAAAAGCCTGCTTGCATTCATTCTATCTATACCCAACATAATTTTATTTACCTCTATCAAGTCTCCCCTCATTCTTCTACGCTCCAGGGAATAAAGTCCTATTCTACGCTCCAGAGAATAAAGTTCATGCCCTGACCAATCAAGAATTTATCAATCTCTGACTTAAAAATACATAAAGATGGCCTCCACAGCTGCCAGTGGCAAAGAATTCCACTCTCTGGCTAAAGACATTCCCCTTCATTTCTATTCTAAAAGGATGTCCCGTTATACTGTGGCTGTGTCCCCTGGTCTTAGACTCTCCTATCACAGGAAACATTCTCTCCACATCCATTCTATCAAAGCCTTTCACCATTTGATAGGTTTCAATGAGCTCACCCCTCATTCTTCTGAATTCTAGTGAAACCAGGCCCAGAGCCATCAAACACTCCTCATGTGACAAGACGTTCAATCCTGGATCATTTTCATGAACCTGCTTTGGAGCCTCTCCAGTTTCAGTGCATCCTTTCTAAGATAAGGGGGCCAAAACTGCTCACAATACTCCAAGTAGTTTATAGTCTCAGCGTTACATCTTTGCTTTTATATTCTAGTCCTCTTGAAATGAATGCTAACATTGCATTTGCCTTCCTCACCACACTCAACCTGCAAATTAACCTTTTAATCCTGCACGAGGATTCCCAAGTCCCTTTGCGCCTCAGTTTTTTGTATTTTCTCTCAATTTAGAAAACAGTCAACCCTTTCATTTCTTCTATCAAAGTGCATGACCATATACTTCCTGACTCTGTATTCCATCTGCCACATCTTTTCCCTTTCTCCTAGTCTAAGTCTTTCTGTAGCACCTCTAATTCCTCAAAACTACCTGCCCCTCCACCTAGCTTCATATTGTGTGCAAACTTTGCAACAAAGCCATCAATTCCATCATCCAAATCATTGACATTTAACATAAAAAGAATCGGTCCCAACACAGACCCCTTTGGAATGCCACTAGTCGCTGGCAGCCAATCAGAAAAGTTTCCCTTTATTCCCACTCCTTGCCTCTACCAATCAGCCACTGCTTTATCCATGCTAGAATCTTTCCTGTAATACCATGTGTTCATAGCTTGTAAAGCAGCCTCATCTGTGGCATATTGTCAAAGGCCTTCTGAAAATCCAAGTACACAACATCCACAGATTCTCCTTTGTCTGTCCTGCTTGTTATTTCCTCAAATAATTCCAAAAGATTTGTCGGGCAAGACTTTCCCTTGAGGAAACCATGCTGACCATAGCTTATTGTATCATGTGCCTCCAAGTACCCTGAGACCTCATCCTTAATAATTGACTCCAACATCTTCCCAACCACTGAGGTCAGACTAACTGGCCTATAGTTTCCTTTCTTCTGTCTCTCTCCTTTCTTGAAGAGTGGAATGACACTTGTAATTTTCTAGTCTTCCAGAACCATTCCAGAACCTACTAATTCTTTAAAGATTATTACTAATGTCCCCACAATCTTTTTAGCCACCTCTTTCAGGACCCTGGGATATACATAATCAGGTCCAGGTGACTTATGTACCTTCGGAACGTTCAGTTTCCCAAGTACCTTTTCTCTAGTTATGGTAACTTCACACACTTTATGACGCCTGACTTGGAACTTCCACCACACTCCTCGTGTCTTCCTCAGTGTAGTCTGTTGCAAAATACTTCTTCATCTGTGATTTCTTTGTCCCCCATTACCACCTCTCCAGCATTAATATCCAGCAGTCCAATATCCACTCTCACCTGTCTTTTACACTTTATGCATCAGATGAAACTTTTGGAATTCTCTTTAATATTATTGGCTAGCTTACTTTCATATTCCATCTTTACCTTCTTAATGACTTTTTAGTTGCCTTGGTTTTTAAAAACTTCCCAATCCTCTTAACTTCCCACTAATTTTTGCTCTATTATATGCCTTTTCTTTGGCTTTTATGTTGGCTTTGACTTCTCTTGTTAGCCATGGTTGCCTTTAAAATAGTTCTTCCTCTTTAGGATGGATATATCCGAATTGCTTCCAGAAATTCCAGTCATTGCTGCTCTGCCATCATCCCTGCCAGTGTTCTTTCCCAATCAATTCTGGTCAACTCCTCTCTCATGCCTCTGTAATTCTCTTTACTCCACCGTAATAGCTTCTCCTTCTCAAATTTCAGGGTGAATTCAATCGTATTATGATCACTTTTCCCCTAAGGGTTCCTTTGCCTTAAGCTCTCTAATCAATTCCGGTTTATTGCTCAACACCCAAATTCAGAATAGCTGAACCCCTATTTGGCTCAACCATGAGCTACTCTTAAAAAGCTTTCTTGTATGCACTCTAGAATTTCCCCCTCCTGGAATCCAGCATCAACCTGATTTTCCCAATCTACCTGCACATTGAAATCCCCCGTGACTATTGTAACATTGCTCTTTTTCGCATTTTCTGTCTCCCATTGTAATCTGTAGATCACATCCTTACTACTGTTTGGGGGTCTGAATACAACTCCCATCAGGGTCTTTTTACCCTTGCAGTTCCTTAGCTCTACCCACAACGATTCAACACCTTCCAACCCTATGTCACTTCTTCCTAGTGATTTGATTTCATATTTTACCAACAGAGCAATGCCGCCCCTCGCCTATCCTTTCAATAATAATGTGTGTCCTTGGACATTGAGCTCCCAGCTATAATCTTTCAGCCATGATTCAGTGATGCCCACAACTTCATACCTGCCAATCTGAAACTGTGCTGCAAGTTCACCTACCTGATTTTATATACTGCACACATTCAGATACAACACCTTTAGTCCTGTAATTCACCCTTTTCAATTTTGTCTGCCTTTTACATTGTAACCCATCCTGTTGATTCCAGTTTTGTACCCCCAACAGCCTCTCCTCACTACACATTGCCTCTGCTTGTAAACCAGTTACCTCATCTTCAGCACTATCATCCACCTTTCCTACGATACTTCTCGCATTGAAGTATACACAACTCAGGACACTGGTCACTCCATGCTCAACCTTTTGATTCCTGACTTTGTCTGAAGTCTTACCAACATCTGTCTCCACAACCTCTCCACTAACTGTTCTGGCACTCTGGTTCCCATCCCCCTGCACCTCTAGTTTAAACCCCACCATGCAGCATTAACAAACCTTCCCGCTAGGATATTAGACACCCTACAGTTCAGGTTCAAACCGTCCCCTCTGTACAGGTCCCATCTTCCTGAGAGGAGAGCCCAATGATCGAAAAATCTTATTTTCTCCCTCCTACACCAACTCCTTAGACGTGTATTAAACTATATAATCTGGACTCACTAGCACGTGAGACGGGTGGCAATCCTGAGATCACAACCCTGGAGGTCCTGCCCTTTAACTTAGCACCTAACTCCCAATGCAGAACCTTATCACTCGTCCTACCCATGTCATTGTTCCATGACATCTGGCTGTTCACCCTCCCATTTAAGAATGCTGAGGACTCGATCTGAGATATCCCAGACCTGCCACTGGGGGTGGGGGGGGGGTGCAACATACCATCCGGGAATCTCATTCTTGCCCACAGAGCCTCCTGTCCTTTCCCCTAACTAATAATTCCCCTAACGTCACAAATCGTGCCACCATGTTACTGGGTCCATGGATGGAGTTGGTGTGGACGGGTATGATCCAGGGGCAAGTTGATGGGACTAGGCAGAATACCCGTTCAACATGGACTGGATCACATTTATCCCACATTCTGATGTTTTGTGTGAACAACAACTGAACCTCTTGACCATGCCTGCTTTTATGCACTGATTTGCTTCTACATGATTGGTTATTTACATTAATGGGCGGGCGTACAGGTGTAGCTAATAAAGTGGCCACTGACAGTATTTAAAGTGGAGGACCATACTGCAGATTCCTGATTAATACCATGTGACATAGGAGCAGAGTTAGGCCATTCAGCCCATCGAGCCTGCTCTGCCATTTCATCATAACTGATCCATTTTCCCTCTCAACCCCATTCTCTTGGCTTCTCCGCATAACCTTTCACGCCCTGACTAATCAAGAACCTATCAACCTCCACCTTAAGTACACCCAGTGACTAGGCCTCCACAGCCACCTTCAGCAACGAATTCCACAGATTCACCACCCTGTTGCTAAAGAAATTCCTCCACATCTCTATTCTAAATAGATGTCACTTCGTTCAGAGGTTGTACCCTCTGGTCCTAGACTCCCCCACAATAGGAAACATCCTTTCCACTCTGTCTAGATCTTTCAAAACTTGATAGGCTTAAGTGAGATCCCCCATTCATTCTTCTAAATTCCAGCGAGTGCAGGCCCAGAGCCATGAAATGCTCCTCATACAAGAACATTGTCATTCCCAGAATCATTCTGGTAATCCTCCTCTGAACCCACTCCAATTCCAGCACATCCTTTCTTAGGTAAGAGCCCCAGAATTGCTCACAATATTCCAATTGAGGTTTCAACATGTTTTATAAAGCCTCAATGTTATATCCTTGCTTTTGTATTCTAGTCATTTAGTGCTAACATTGCATTTGCCTTCCTCACCACTGACTCAACCTGCAAATGAACCTTTAGAGAATCCTGTACGACTCCCAAGTACCAACGCACCTCAAATTTTTGAATTTTCTGCCCTTTTAGAAAATAGACAATGCTGTTATTTCTTCAAAGTGCATGACCATATAGCTCCCAACACTGTATTCCTGCCACTTCTTCGCTCATTCTCTTAACCTAAGTCCTCTGCAACCTCTTTGCTTTCTCAGTACTACCTGCCCCTCCACCTATCTTTGTATTGCCCCCAGACTTGGTTACAAATCCATCAATTTCGTCATCCAGATCTTTGATATATAATGCAAAACGAAATGGTCCCAAAATAGACACCTGAGGAACACCCCCGGTCACCAGTAACCAACTTGAAAAGGCTTCCTTTATTCCCACTCTGCCTCCTACCAATCAGCCAATCCTTGATCCACACCAGCATCGATACCACGGGCATCTTATCTGGTTAAGCAGCCTCAAGTGTGGCAACTTGTCGTAGTTCTGAAAATCCAAGTACATGGCATTTACCGATTCTCCTTTAAGCATCCTGTTTGTTATTTACTCAAAGAATTCCAACAGATTTGTCAGGCAAGACTTTCCTTTGAGGAAACCACGCTGACTATGACCTATTTTATCATGTTCCTCCAAGTACCCTGAGACTTAATCCTTAATAATCATCTCCGACCACTGAGGTCAGGCGAACTGGCCTATAATTTCCTTACTTCTACCTCCCTTTCTTCTTGAAGAGTGGAGTGATATTTGCAACTTTGCAGTCCTTCAGAACCATTCCAGAATCTAGAGATCTGTGAAAGATCATTGCTAATGCCTCCACAGTCTCCCCAGCCAACTCTTTCAGAACCCTGGGGAGATTGAGTAAGGGTGTCAAAGGTTACAGGGAGAAGGCAGGAGAAAGGAACTAAAATGGAAAGTAAATCAGCCATGATCGAATGGCAGGGTAGGCTCGATGGGCCGAGTGACCTAACTGCCCCCTGTGTTTTATGGTCTTATCGGCACTGATGTTAGATGCAAGTGGGTTTGCCTTGTCTGTAGTGTAATGCTGCATTGCTCCACATGGGGGCAGGCGTACTGCATAGAACAGAGACCAGGAGCCGAGCAGAGGATGGGGCCAAAAAAGAAGGGATATACAATGAGAGAAAGAGTAAAAGAAAGAAAGGCAAGTTGTGTCACAGGGCATAAATTATATGTAAAATTACACCGCAGAGTGAACAAAAAAAACAAGGACACAGTTGGAGACAAGTCCTAGGTGTTGAGAGAGGTGGTCTGTGGTGTCCCTGTGCTGAGGTAGGGTCAGTGTCGTAGGGAAATGGCTGTTCGTGAACCTGGAAAAAAAGGTTAAGTTAAAAAGAGAAATAAAGACAGAGAACTGGAGGAACAGAAGCACGAGACAAGAAAATCTGCAGATGCTGGAACATCCGCAGAAGTAACACAGACTTGGCAGGCCAGGCAGCATCTATGGAAAAGGGTAAACAGTCAATGTTTTGGGCCGTGACCCTTCATCAGGACTGGAAAGGAAGGATGGGGAGTCAGGGGAAGAAAGTGGGGAGAGGGGAGGAAGAAAGACAGTGTAGTAGGTGATGGGTGGAACTGGGAGAGGGGGAAGGCTGCAGTAAAGAGCTGGGAAGTTGAGAGGTGAAAGAGATACAGGGCTGGAGAAGGTGGAATCTGATGGGAGAGGGTAGAAGACCATGGAAGGAAGAAGGAGGTGATGGGCAGGTAAGGAGATATGGTGAGAGAGGGAAATGGGAATGGGAATGGGGAGAGGGAGTTTGGGAAATCCATGTTCATGCCATCAGGTCGGAGGCTACCCAGACGGAATATAAGGTGTTGTTCCTCCAACCTGAGTGTGGCTTCATCGCAGCGGTAAAGGAGACCATGGGCTGACATGTTGGAATAGGAATGGGACATAGAACCGTAAAGGGTCCGCACCACTAGGTTTAAGAGCAACTATTTACCTTCAGTGATTCTTACCAGATTTAACAGCCTTCAACCAGTCAGTTCTTAAAGCAACTGGCACAAACCTAATCAGTACAGTTTAGCAACTACAACCTCTTTGGACTGAAATGGGTTTTTTTTGTTCTAATTGCATTTTCTTGTATAATTTATGTATAGCTTATGTTTAATTGTTTATATTTAATTTAAGCTTTTATTGTAAATGCTGTTTATCTGATGCTCTGTGTCTGTGATATTGCTCCAAGTAAGTTTTTCAATTCATCTTGTGCATAGGCACCTGGGCACACGTGGACACCTGGGCACACATGGACTGGGCACATGGACACCTGGGCACACGTGGACTGGGCACATGGACGCCTGGGCACATGGACACCTGGGCACACGTGGACACCTGGGCACACGTGGACTGGGCACATGGACACCTGGGCACACATGGACTGGGCACATGGACGCCTGGGCACATGGACACCTGGGCACATGTGGACACCTTTGACACACATGAACTGTGCAATGTCAATAAACTCGATTTTGACTTTGAGAGAGAGAGAGAGATTTTTTAAAGACCATAGATACTGGAAATAGAATGTAGAACATTACCTCACAGTACAGGCTACTCAGCCCACAATGTTCTGCCGACACTTTAACCTACTCTAAAATCAATCTATTGCATCCCTCCCACAGAGCCCTCCAATTTTCTGTCATCTATGTCCCTATTAAATGTCCCTAATGTATCTCCCTCTACCACATCCCCTGACAGGGTTATCCAGGGTTTTCAAAACTTTAAGCATTTCTATCAGGTCCTCACTCAGTCTCCAGCATTCCATGGAGTAAAGACCCAGCCTGGCCAACCTTTCCCGATATCTCAGTCCCTCTCGCCCTGGCAACGTCCTCATAAATCTTTTCTGCACTCGTTCCCGATTAACCACATCTTTCCAATAACAGGGTGATTAGTACACAACACTTCCAGTGAGGCCTCACCAACAACTTACTCCTATACTTAGTGCCCTGTCTGATGGAGTTCAAAGTGCTAATTAGTCCTTTCACCACCCTGTCTACCTGCGACGCTCCATCCACAGCAGGCAGGAATTCCCAGTGGCCACCCATTTTAATCCTCCCTCCCATTCCCATTCCTACGTGTCAATCCAAGGCCTCCTCTACAGTCACGATGAGGGGAGCTGCATCTCATATTCTGTCAGGGTAGCCTCCAACCTGACGGCATGAACATCGACCTCACCAGCTTCCAGTCATGTCTTCTCTTCCCCCTTCTCTCTTCCCATTTCTGGCTCCCCTCCTACTCTTTCCCTTCTCCTCGCCAGCCCATCACTTCCTTCCTTTTCTTTCATCAGATTTCTTCTTCTTTGGCCCTTTACCTCTTCCACCTACCACCGCCCAACTTCTCACCATTCCACCTCCCTTCTCCCGCACCTGGTGTCACCTCTTTATTCTGGTTTCTGCCCCCTTCCCTTCCAGTCCTGATGCAGGGTCTCAGCTTGAAACATCGATTGTTAATTCCCCTCCATCAATGCCGCCTGACCGGCTGAGTTCCTCCAGCATTTAGTGTGTCAATGAACTAAGCCCTTGTATTCCATTTTGTTCTATCACACTCCCTGGTGCCCGAAGTATGGGCAAGTCCTACGCTGGTTTGACTTTCACCTCACCTGTATTGAAATCCATTTGCCACTCCTCAGCCCACTTCCCTAAAAGCTCCAGATCTTCCTGTAATCTACAAGAAACTTCTTCACTATCTACAGCAGGTAATTTCATCCCATTTGCAAACTTGCCGATCAAACCTTGTGTGTTCGCATCCAAATCATTTACATATGTTAAGAATGTCAGGGGTTCCGATACAGACCCCTACAGCTCATCAGTAGTTACTTCATGAGGCAACCTTTCCAATGTACCTCAGTACATGTCACAGATTCCAAGTCTCTCCTCTGGGTGCTGCGGGAACTCAGACACCGAGGTCTCTCCAGATGCAGACTGCACGTGTCCTGGACATCAGTGCTCATATTTCAAACATTTCCAGGCTAAACCAAAAGTTTATAATCTCCAAATCTATATCCAGATATTTTGCAACATTCAAAATGGTTGTCGATAGATACCTTCAAATCCTTTGCTCCTAACTTGTTGAAGTAGTGAAATCGTTCATTTTCACAGCCAGCTGTTTCTGGCATCTCTAAGCCTGAGTGCTTGAAACCGCAGTGAGCAAAAGAGTTCCGAATTGCCTTTTGATTATTTCTTGCCAACTATCAGTGACCAAGATCACTGCTTTTTGAACGCAAACACATGCAACCGATGGTATTTAAAAACTGATCGCGGTGTGGTATCTAATGGCGACACAAGTACCTGTGACTGACGGTAGTTAGAATCTGTAATGCAACAGCCTGCCGCCCCAATCAAGTGGCATTCTGTCAAAATTAAATGAAGTGAATCCCAGCTATTTTCTCAATTCATTTTTGTTCTTTAAGAGTTGTCCCAAATAACTGGCTGTCCGGCTATATACAGTATATACCAAGTACATTGCAGAAAACAGTTTTATTGAGCATTTTAATTATCATAGACTGCATTTGCTTTCTTGGATAGGTGATGGTTGATTAGAAAGTGATCAGTGAAATATAACGATACACTTTTGTATGATTAAAAGATGGAAAGAGTACTGAGAATATTTTCAAGGATATTGTCAGGGCTTCAGAACCTGGGTTATAGGGAAAGGTCGAATAGATTAGGTTGAATGGATCATAGGAGAATGAGGTTTGATTTGATAGAGGTATTCAAAATAGAGGGGGTCAACAAAAAACAGGTTTTTTTCCCCATTGAGGTGGGGTGAGGTTGAAGCGGCAGGTCACAGGTTAAGGGTGAAAGGAGGACATGAGGGGAAACTCCTTCATTCAGAGGGTGTGGAGAGTGTGGACTGAGCTGCCGAGGAACTGGTGGATCCAAGTTTGATTTCAACATTTAAGAGAGAATTGTAAGGATGTGGGGTGGTGGGTGAGGTATGGAGGCAACAGTCTGGGGACTAGGCAGAATAACAGTTCAGCATGGACTAGATGGGCCAAAGGGCCTATTTCAGTGCTGTAGTGCTCTATGACTCTGTGACTAATTATCATGAAATTAATTTTCTTTCTTGGTTGGGGGATGCATGATTAGAAAGAGGGTAGCATGGAATAAATTTTGTGTTACAATTATATTATCCTGTTTGAGTTCCTCTGGGAGATTGTTAGTTTGCACAAAGAAATGCAAACCCTGCTTACAATCAAAGCTGGGCACCTCAGCTAGTTTTCATCCTAACGTCAGCGCCTCTGATGATGCGGGGCTTCCTCAGTGAAATTGTGTAACGAGGTCTTGTTCGGGGGGGGGTTTCCGTCGTAGGAAAGTGGCTGCACGTTGGCCGGATGTGCTTCTGTGAACCTGATGCTGAGTATCAGCTGCAAGGTGAGAGACGTGAAGAGATTCCTGCGTTCAGGTAACAGGGCTCTCGTCTTCTGCAGATACAGTGCATGGTGATGGCACCTGCCTTCCCAGCCTCTGTCTCTCTCTGACCCTTGGGCAGTAATTAGCACCACTCTCGGCCCCCCGAGGCACAAAACCTTCCCTGAGATGTGACTTGTGATCGGCAGGGGCTTTGTATATTGGCCCCAACCGCACAGCTCTGCTCTCACAGCACCAGGTGAGACATTAGTGTACGTGGGAGCATTGGGCACTGCGCTGAGAAACTTCAGTGTACACCTTGGGAGCTCTGTTAATTGGTTTATTAGGATCACTTCTCCCAAGGTGCTGTGAGAAAGTTTGCTCCCTTATCATCCATGTAGATCATTCCACTCATAAATACATCACCTTAACACTGAACAGCCTATGGACTCACTTTCAAGGACTTTACAACTCGTGTTCCCAGTTCTATCCGGCTATCTATCTATTTTTTTCTCTCTCTATTTATTTATCTATTATTTATTTATTTGTTAAAAGATTGAAATTATGGGTTTATTTCTTTGTTTATTTTTACAGTTTGTCTTCTCTTGCACATTGGTTGTTTGTCAGTCTTTTTGTGTGTGTGTGTGTGTGTGTGTAGTTTGCCGTTAATTCTATAGTATTTTTGTTCTACTATGAATGCCCACAAGAAATGAATCTCTGGGCTGTCTATGGAGACATATATGTACTTTGATAGTAAACTGACTTTGGACTTTGCTTTTTGAAGCTGTCGTCGATGGTGGGGATGTTAGTGCCCGTGATGGAGTTGGCAGTGTTTACAACCCTCTGCGGCGTTTTCTGATGCCGCGCATTGGCACACAAGAAAATGAACCTCAGGGCTGTACATAGTGACATATACGTACTTTGATAATAAATTTTCTTCGAACTTTGAAGAATGCAAAGGGAAAAGCAATAACGGATGCAGAATAAAGAGTAACAGCCACAGTGAAAGTATGGCGCAGGTAGACAATAAAGTGCGAGTCCTAATGAGGTAGATCAGTGTTTCCCAAACCTTTTTGGGTTACACCCCCTTGGCTGCCAGGCCACAAACCCCAGTGCCATTGTGTACCTACTAAGCCATTGCATTAGCCTATAAAGAATGTTTATTTATGATGCACAGTGAAAGAAAATAGGAAATGCAAATTCAAAACAATGACAAATAATTGCAAAAAAATTATTCAAATCTATTTAAAGCTGCAAATAAAATCATTTCTTTGTGTAATTACAGTAAAAACAATTTTTATCAACACTTTTAGAGCGTACGTTAGTAGTCCGACTGTTCACTACTTCATTGCTTGTTCACCTTTCAATGAGGTGGATGGGCTTGGATCAGTGATATCAGCTCCTCAACTTCAGGCTGAAAGTCACTCAGAAAGAGTCCCACGTTCAGTAATTTGCAGTCCGTTTTGCTGGTTTGAAAGAAGTTCAGCAACTGCACAGGAACTGTGCTTCACTAAATATGATGTTGGAACAACTTGATCCTTATCCACGGTGGAGGATAGCGTACGGAGATTCCTTTCCGCATAGAAAAGTCTTGATAATGATTTTTTTTTTAACCTCGGCTTCAGCTCAAAGTCATTTTGTGGCGAGATCAGTTTTTCCTCCGTCCTTCCTGTAAATTCATCATTATAGTGTTCAGGAATGGATTTATTACCCAGTCTGGAATTCAGACTGACATGACTTTATGCCGCTCCCCCAGGTGGGCACTGTATACTTGAAGATCATCATCTGGTATTCTTCCTAACTCTTCCAGCTTGGAAACTGGAAAGGGTCGCAATGGCCAATGTTGCACTTAAATAGGGTAGTTAAGCTGACTAATTTGACTTTGATAAGGTTCACATAATATCCTTTGCAATTGAAGATTGATCTCATTAAACTTTGCAAATAATTCTGACAAATAAGTAATGCCATGCCTAATATTCTCGAGTTGATTACTAAATGAAGCATTTGAGCTTTCAAAGATTTTTTAACACAGTTTCAAAAAGCACATAAAAGCATCTTACACAAAATGCTGGAGGAACTCAGCAGGCCAGTCAGCATCTATAGAAAAGAGTAAACAGTCCACGTTTTGGGCCGAAATACTTCATCAGGACTGGAGAAAAATTATGAGGAGTCAGAGTTAGGTGGGGGAGGAGAGGAAGAAACACAAGATGATAGGTGAAATGGGGGGGGGGGAGGTGTTGCTCCTCCAACCTGAGTCATGCCACCCATTTTAATTCCACTTCCCATCCCTGTTCCAACATGCCAGTCCATGGCCTCCTCTACTGCCATGATGAGGCCACACTCAGGTTGGAGGAGCAACACCTTATATTCTGTCTGGGCAGCCTCCAACCTGATGGTATGAACCTTGATTTCGCAAACTTCCAGTAATGCCCGTCCCTTACCATCCCCATTCCTTTCTCACCTTATTTCCTTACCTGTCAATAACCTCCGTTTGGTGCACCTCCTGCTTTTCTTTCTTCTATAGCCTTCTGTCCTCTCCTATCAGATTCCCCCTTCTCCAGTCCTGTACCTCTTTCACCAAACAACTTCCCAGCTCTTTACTTCATCCCTCCCCCTCCCAATTTCACCTATCACCTAGTGTTTCTTCCAATCCTCCCTCCTCCTTCTAACTGTGACTCCTTGTCTTTTTCTCTCCAGTCCTGATGAAGCATTTCAGCCCAGAACGTCGACTGTACTCTTTTCCATAGATGCTGCCTGGCCTGCTGAGTTCCTCCAGCATTTTGCCTGTGCTGCTCAGATTTCAAGCATCTGCCCGTTTTCTTTTGATGGTAAAAAGCGTCTCAGGCAGTTTCCTTTTAGGAGCCTTCTGACTTCTGTGTGCAATAGCAAGCGTTCAAACTGCTCGTCATTCTCAATACAAAACTCTCAAACTGTTGAGAATTGAGAGCATGGGTCTTGATTTTATTTTGAGCTCTGATAACAGTATTTGATGATTAGTGCAGGCAACCAGTTAGATTTTTGTGACAAGATGCTGCCTGTGAATTGCACAGTGACTGGCAGGTATGTTAGGGGCAGCTTTTTTCAAGAAAGCAATAACCCCAGGGTGGCATCCTGTCGTTGTTTGTGCCCCATCTGGTGCACAAGCAGGGAAGTTGGTTAGTGCAATGTCCTTCTCTTTGAAAAATTGCTCAACAACCTGAAATATTGACTCTCCCATTCGTTTCTGATTTTAGTCCCTTTGCAAATAACAACTCTTGAACTGGGCTGTCTATGAAGCAAGCATAACCAAGACGTAAAGATTAATTGGCTGGCAAAGTTGACTCATCCAATTGCAGGGCAGATTTTGTTATCCTAAATGTGTTGCACAACGTGTCTTATGCATTATCAGATATTTCATCTATTCGTCTTTGAACAGAGTTGCCACTGAGTGAAATCGCTTTAATTATTTGGTCTGGAGATTTATGGAAGTTCGTACTCAGAACCTCCCTTACTGCTGGAAGGATCAGTTCTTCTCCAGTGGTACGGGGCTTTCCAGATTTGGCAATGAGCAATGAAATACGCAAACCATCACTGTTTTGTAGCGAAGTCCTGGCAAACATATTTCTGAAGTGTTTCTGTTTCTGAAAGTTTTCACAAAGTAACTGAAAAAGAAGCCAAAAGTTATTGTTTGCTTTATCAGAGTTTATTCTCTTCAAATGTTCAAGGAGCCTGGATAGTTTAATTGCCTCATTTGAAAAACTATTTTTACACACCAGGCTGCTGTTGGTTGCTTGGTTCTAGTATAAATCCATATTTCAGATACTCCACACTGTGTACTCTTCATTTTCATTCAGTCTGCTTCTGCCATTTTCTAATGGATTAACGATCACGATCGATCGCCTGTTGTTTAAGTCCAACTTCAAGCACTGCAATTAATGAAGGGGAAAGTTATGACATCATCATAGCTCAGGCAAATCCTGACTCTCTGCCTGAAGGTACATAAAATGGGACAGTGAGATCTCATTTGGGCCGTGAGTTAAAGACATGTGGTCAAGACCATTCGAAAGGGCAGATTCTGAACTTTACCCCATTGAACACCATACCATAACTCACAGGAATTGTACTAGTGAACACTGTATTACAGTAGTGAACAGCAATAATATACGGCTGGGCCCTGAAATAACATGATTCCTTCAGTCTCATGATATGCCAAATACAGGAGCGTTACATTGTTTTGCAACAACTGTAATGTGCTTGCAGCAAAGTGTAAGAGAGCGGAGGGTTAGCAAGAGATGAGGTGGTTACACGGTTGCTGTGATCAATTATGAGGCACTGGGGAACAAATGCTTATAATGTGTAAATTGCTTCTTAAATTAAGCCCGTGATCTCTCAGTTGCCTCCCTTGCTAGCGAGCGTCCCCCCTCCACCACCCTCTTTATCTTTATCACCCCCTTAGAAACTCTCATTGCCCTCAGGAGGGTGATATCACCCACTCAGGGAAACATTGAGGTAGATTGTGAGGTCAAGATGTAATGACAGGTCTGTTCAAGAATATGAAAGCAGATAGAACCCGTCCCCGAGCCTGGTGGTACAATACTTGCTTTCAGGCCGATGAGAGACGGGAGAAGAGAAAATGACCAGGTCTTTGATTTACTGAGGCAGTGAGAAGTCTAGACAGAGACCATGGAGGGGAGGTTGACGTCTGTGATGAGCTGAGCTCTGTCCACGACCCTCTGCAGTCTCTTACCGTCACGGCCGGAGCAAAAGCGGTAATTCCTCTGGGTAGGATGTGTTCTGGGAACCGGGGTCCAAAGCACAGCCTCCTGTTGGGCAAGCTGAGCATAGGCAGGAGGAAACTGGAGTTACAGTTGCGGAGATCAGCTCAGTGCTGTGGCGGGCAGGGCGGGGCTGCTGCCTCACAGCCCGAGAGACCCGGGTTGAATCCTCACCTCCTCTGCTGTCTGTGTGGTGTTTGCACGTTCTCTGTGTGGTTTTCCCCCAGGGGCTCCAGTTCCCTCCCATATCCCCATGACATGTGGGTCCATGGGTTTATTGGCCCCATTGAGGGATAGAATATGGGGGGGGGGGGGGCAGGTGGTTGATGGGAATGTGTTGGAGTCAAATGGAATTGTGGTGGAATTAATTTAGAACTGGGTGGTTGATGGTCAGCTGATGGATAACGCCTACAAGATGCTGGAGGAACTCAGCAGTTCAGGCAGCATCTATGGAAAGGAATAGACAGCCAACATTTTGGTCCAAGACCCTTTATTGGGACTGTTTTTGTACTGCATCTTGCTATGACGATAATCCAAAGGTATGAGGAAGGTTGAGGTAGACCACAATCTGTTTATAGTTTTCAGAACATTTATCTATAATTATATTTGTATAAAAATGTGAGAGGAATAGAGAAGTTTAATGTAAGAAGTTTTTTTTGCAACTGAGGTCAGGTGAGATGAGAACTAGAGGTCATAGGTTATGGGTGAAAGGTGAAATATTTAAGGGGAACCCAAGGAGGATCTTCTTCACTCAGAGGGTGGTGAGAATGTGGAATGAGCTGTCAGTGGAGGTAGAGGATGTGAATTCGATTTCAACATTTAAGAGAAGTTTGGATAAGCATGAGGGGTATGGAACGCTATGGTCCAGGTGTGGGTTGATGGAACTGGGATAACAGGACAGCACGGACTAGAAGGGCCGAAGAGCCTGTTCCGTGCGACTCTCTGACTCGGTGAGGGAAGGGTGCAGAGGGAGCTGGAAACAGGAAAGTTGATCTTTGTCCTCAAACAGCCTCTGATCCGCTCAGTGTCAGTGGAGGGTGAGGTCTTCTGGGACGTGAAATTGGTTGATTTGTGGAAGCCATTACAGTGCAAAAACATACAAATCTATGAATTACAAAGGTAAGTATATAGTGCCAAATCAAGGAATAACAAGCTGCCGTTCATGAGTCCGTGGACCCTCAGGCTTCTGATGACGGAGGGGAGAATCTGTTCTTGAGTGGTTGAGTGTGGGTCCTGTACCTCACCACCAGGGTATCTCTGGGACCTACCTTTGTTCTATTGCTCGTGTTGTTCTGCTGAACTTCGTGGGCATGCGGTGTAGACGCTGGAGTCCATGGCGACACTTACACACCTTTAGGTGGTGTTGGCCGACGCGTTTCACTGTAGGTTCTGATGTACATCTGAATCTGAACGTGATCCAGACAGAAACCCTGGTGAAGAGCTACATTCCCGGCACTAACTTCCTCCTGCGGAACATCAGATCTGGGCTCAAATTGACTTAAAAGATCCCAATCTCTCCAGGAGAAGAATGGGCTTCCCTAGTGTCCTAGTCACTCAATAACTCGTCCTCTCAGCAACTGAAGCCCTCCCCACCCCCTCTACACCCCCCCAACCCCTGTTTTCAGCACCAGGAACTTGCAATACTGGTGACGATGTTCTGCTGCAGACAGTGAGACGAAGCATTTACTGTTGATTCTCCCTCCACTGGTGCTGACTGTCCTGCTGACTATTTTCAGCTATGTATTTCATTCTGGAAACGTTAATTGAGCATGAAGATTTGTGGTGAAATTCTCTGTCTTTACTCTGGGGTTGGCAAATCAAGAACTAACAGACATGGGTGAGATGGGAGAAGTTGATAGGAACTTGAGGGGCAACTTTTTCACACAGAGGGCAGTACATAAATGGAACAACCAGCCAGAGCCAGTTGGACAGGTATGTGATTTAGAGAGGTTAAGAAGCCTATGAACCAAATGCTGGCAAGTGGGACTAGCTTGGGATGGGGCATCACAGTCAGTATGGACCAGTTGGGCTGAAGGGCCTGTTTCTATGCTCTGTGACTCTGAGTGACAGGTGCTTCAGAAGCACAAAGAGTATACGTCTCTCACCGTGTCAATAAAACAAAAGAGCTAGCCCGTGGCTTCATGAAGAGGGGTGAACATCCTTCTGTTTACACCAAGGCTGTTGAGGTGGAGAAGGTTGAGAGCTTCACGTTCCTAGGAGTGGGCATCTCCAATAGCCTGTCCTGGACCAACCATGTTGATGTCACGACTAAGAAAGTTCAGCAATGCTTCCACTTCCTCAGAAGGCTAAAGAAATTTGTCTTTCACCTGTCGACTATCCTCCTTCTTGGATGATAGAACAATGGAGGGCTATGTAGGAGGAACAGCACTTAGAGTAAGTTAAAAGGTTGATACAACATTGTAGAGTGAAGGACCCGTACTGCACTGTAAGGTTTTATGTTCTGTGTTAACTAGGGCCGATTTTTATCAGCGCACCATAGAAAGAGTTCTCCCTGGATGCTTAGCAGGCTGATATGGGAATTGCTCTGCATGAGACGGCATGGAACAGCCTCGCAGGTTAGGGGAACCAGCCTCCCCTCCATGAACTCTGTCTACACTTCTCCCTACCTCAGTAAAGCAACCAGCAAATGCCATGATCCCAAGGGTTGTGAGGGAGGGAGGGAGAGAGTGAGAAAAGGGTGTGAGTTAAAAGGGATTTTTATTTGGAGGGCTGACTGCAGGAGGTAGGAGAGACACAGATTCAGATTTCGATTCAGATTCAGATTTTGATTCTGTTTCGGATTCAGATTCAACTTAAGATTCAGGTTCAGAGTCAGATTAAGATTCGGGTTCAGATTCAGATTAAAATCAGATTTTTATTTAGGTTCAGGGTTGAGATTCAAGTTGAGATTGAGATTCCAATTCTGGTTCGGATTCAGATTCAGTTTCGATTTCAAATTCAGATTCAATTTCAGATTCAGGTTCAGATTCAGATTTGGATTCAGATTCAACTTCAGATTCAGGTTCAGATTCAGATTTGGATTCAGATTCAACTTCAGATTCAGGTTCAGAGTCAGATTAAGATTTGGGTTCAGATTCAGATTGAAAATAAGGTTCAGGGTTGAGATTGAGATTCCAGTTCTGGTTTGGGTTCGGATTCAGATTCATTTGTCTATCACATGTATATTGAAACACACAATGAAATATGTCATTTACACTTCCAGCCAATACAAGCCAACTAAGTGCTGGGGGCAGCCCACGAGTGCTGCCAACATCGCGTGCCCACCACGTTGAGCGGAGCAACATAAGCAATAGCAACAAAACAAGAGGGTGCGGGGTAACGTAGTGTACCGGTTTACAACACCAGCTGTAAGGTGTGGGTTCAATTCCTGCCCATATCTAGAGGGAGTTTCCTGTGACTCTGTGCGGTTCCTCTGGCTGTCCCAGTTTCCTCCCACATTCCGGGTTTGTGAGCTGTGGCCATGCTATTTTGGCTCCACAAGCGTGGCGACATTTGCTCAGATTGTGTCAGCCGTTGATGCTAACAACACATTTCTCCATTTCTTTCAAAGTTTTGCCAACACTTCATATGTTACAATAAGATCTTTCTTTAATACTCCAAAGAATATGGATCTAATTCCTTTAGCCTCTGGTGCCAGAACAACCCCCTCATCCCAAGAATCTCTCCTGGGCCACTTCCAATACCAGTAGGTCCTTTCTAAACAAAACAGTGCATAGCACATGACTTGTGGCCTCACTATTACCTTGATTAAATCTGCTCTCAACCAGATCACAATCAGTATCAGTTTATTATCACCATTATAGCTCATGGAATTTGATGTTTTGTGACAGCAGCAGGGTACAATACATAAATAATTACTCTAAGTTACAATAAGAAATTTTTTTAAATTGTGCATAAAAAGAGCAGGATTGTATGGGACCTGGGACCTCCTTTGTGAACACCTGATCACCAGCTTTTGCAATATTGCCACTGCGATAGGATAGAGTCCTAGTCACAGAAAAATACAGCACAGAAACAGGCCCTTTGGCCCATCTAGTCTGTGCCTACTCCAATTGACCTGCACCGGGACCACAGCCCTCCATACCCTTACCATCCATGCACCAATTCAAACTTCCCTTAAACATTGAAATTGAGCTCACTTGCACCATTTGCACTAGCAGCTCATTCCACACTTTCACAACTCTCTGAGTAAAGAACTTCCCCCTCATGTTCCTCGTAAAGTTTTAACCCATGACCTCCAGCTGTAGTCCACCCAACCTCAGTGGGGATAGCCTGCTTGCATTTACCCTATCTATGTCCCTTGTAATTTTGTTAGGCTTAAGGCGATAGGGTAGAGATTTAATAGGAACCTGAGGGGGCAATTTCTTTACACGGTGGCTAGTAAATATATGGAGTGAACTACCAGAGGAAGAGGTTGAGGCAGGTACAATTACAAATTTCAAAAGATACTTGGACAAGAACATTGGATAGAAAAGGTTTCAGAATCAGATTCAGGCTTGTTATCTCTGAAAGATGCTGTTCAGCAGCAAAGGCTGAGTGAGGGGAGACTGGATAGAGACTTATAAGATTTTGAGAGGCAAAGATAGACAGCCAGGGTTGAAATGTCTAATAGCAGAGGGTGTGCATTTAAGGTGTGAGGGGGTAATTTCAAAGGAGACATGAGAGTCAGGTTTTTTACACAGAGAGTCTGGGCACCTGGAATATGCTGCCTAGGGTGGTGGAGAATACAGTAAGGACTTTTCAGAGATGTTTTATACAAATGGGCATCGTGCGGGCGGGCATAAAGGATTAGTTTAGATTGTTAAACTATTTGGTTCTGCACAGCATTGAGGGCTGAGGGGAACGTTCCTGCGCTTTCCGCTTCTTGCCCTATGTTGTATTTTTCGTAGTTGAGTGTAAGACACGATGCATTATACAGCCGACCAGGATGGGAGGGCGGGATTAATCAACTTTCTGGTCCCGCGGAGGCTAATATCGGGGCTGGTGGGGTATTCCTCTGCACCCCCTCCCCCCAAAGCTGAAGTGCGAGGGGGAGCGGAGCGCGCTCCAATTGGCCCTGGGATGCGTGACAGGCACACAGTTGGAGAACACTTCAACAAACAAGCCGAGTGTTGTTCCAACACTTTATGGCGTGACTGTTGCTGGCAGATGTCTGCAGAGGAACGTGGTGAAATGGTTCAGCTTAAATGGGTTTTATGAGTGTTTTTCCCCAGGGTTTGGTGACAACTGGCGGCGGCGAAGCCACACATGTTGTCCAGCCCTCACTGGGGACAAGTAAAAGTTTACCCTGTGCTTGTGCTTGTCGCGCTGATGGGCAGCCCAGCGTCACCCCCAGACCGAGCAGCAGGACAGACTGCTGGAGCTGGGGACTGGGGCACTACCCCGGGAGCAACAGTTCCTGTAGGGACACCAGGTCCGGGTGGGTTCGGATAAGCGAGAGGTACGTTTCCATGGAAACACGTACAGCAGTACTATAGATGCACAGGCAAAGAAGTACAGACGTGAGTTCCCGTGTACGTACACACACACACACACACACACACGCACACACGCACACTCACACTCTCACGCACACGCACACACACACACACACACACACACACACACACACACACACACACACACACACACACACTGTGACCCTCCCTCAGTGCCACCCCTCCCACAGTGTGACTCTCTCTCAATATCACCCCTCCCTCAGTGCCACTCCCCACAGTGTGACTCTCCCTCAATATTACCTCTCTCACAGTGTGACTCTCCCTAAGTATCAGCCCTCCCTCAGTTCCACTCCCCACAGTGTGACTCTCCCTCAATATTACCCCTCCCACAATTTGACTCTCCCTATCACCCCCTCCCTCAGTTCCACTCCCCACAGTGTGACTCTCTCTCAATATCACCCCTCCATCAGTACCATCGCTCCCACAGTGGGACTCTCCTTCAAAGCCACCCCTACCTCAGTGTAACCTTCTCTGAGTATCACCCCTCCCTCAGTGCCACCCCCATAGTGTGACTCTCCCTCAATATTACCCCTCCCACAATGTGACTCTCCCTATCACCCCCTCCCTCAGTTCCACTCCCCAAAGTGTGACTCTCCCTCAATATTACCCCTCCCACAATGTGACTCTCCCTATCACCCCCTCCCTCAGTTCCACTCCCCAAAGTGTGACTCTCCCTCAATATTACCCCTCCCACAATGTGACTCTCCCTATCACCCCTCCCTCAGTGCCACCTGTCCCAGAGTGTGACTCTCCCACAGGACATTGTTCCCTCAGACCTTTACTAAAGTGCGGGACAGAATGTTGTGCCCTCAACTGTTTCACTCAGAGGGGTAGGTTCAGACCACCACCTCTCAGCTGTGAAGCCCACTACCTCCAGGGAGCCCTGCCTCACTTGTGGACAAGTTGGGATCAGTTACCATCTGCTCTTCTCATTACTACCATCAGGCGGGAGGTACCCACACCCAATAATTCAGGAACAGCTTCCCCCCCCCCTCCCCCCGCTGTCTGATATCTGAAGGGTCCACGATCCATGAACACCATCTCTTTTGCACCATTTATTCATTTTGTAAATTTTACACCTTACACTGCACTGCTGCAAAGCAAGAAGTCCCCAGGAGCTTGCTAGAAGGAGTGACACAGTAGTTAATGCAGCGCTAGTGACCTGGGTTCAATTCCCGCTGATGTCCAGAAGGAGCGTTTATGTTCTCCCAGTGACCTTGTGGGTTTCCTCCACCTGCTCTGGTTGCCTCGCACCATCCAAAGACATGCAGGTTAATTGGGGGCATGGGCTTGGTGGCAGGTAAAGGCCCGTTAATGTACTGTATCTCTAAGTAATTTTTAAAAATTAAATGCAACAAATTTCATAACATGCAGTATGTCAGTGATAATACAATTAGGCCATTCAGCCCATTGAATCTACTATGCTATTCCATCATGGGTGATTTATTATCCCTCTCAATTCCATTCTCCTGTCTTCTCCTTTTGACACACTGACTAACCAAGAACGTCTCAACCTCCGCTTTAAATATACCCAGTGGCTCGGCCTCCACAGCCGTCTGTAGCAATGGGTTCCACAGATTCACCAGCCTCCGACTTTGAGGTTAAGGGTGGAGTCTGGGTCTGTCCTGGGGTCAAGGAGAATGGTATTTTCAACAAGAGTTCACAACTTTGCAGATGAATAGTTTTTCAGAAAAATTACAGAAGTTTACGGGGGGGGGGGGGGGGATGTAAACCAGGCACTTGGCAGTCAGCCTTACCTATTGACTGACCCTGCTCTCCAGCCCTGTATCCCTGCCACTGAGGTGGGCCCCGCATCAGCTGTGGGTCTGATTTGCAAAAATAGCACTTTGTGCAGCCTTGCCATTGCCCTCTTGATACAACCTGGCTCTCTGCGAGGAATGTCCTTATCAGTTGTGCTTGCTTGAGACTATTTCTGGCAGGAGTGACCCTGTCTGCCACTCCCGCAGTGGGTTTGCAGGGCTGCAGGGTGTCTGGGCTGTCAGAACCGGCCAGCGTTTCTCTTCTCTTTTCTCCTTTCTCTTTTCTCCCTGTCCTTGTGGGTGGATGTGGGAACGGAGGGAGACCACTTGGATCCGATGAGCCTGTATTGAATTTTGTCAGTCGCATAGAACACGCAGGCCCTTTGGCCCACACTATTGTCCCAACCTCCTAACCTACTCTAACCTTAATCGAACCCTTCCCTCTGAAACAGCCTCCATTTTCCTTTCATCCATGTTCCTAACTAAGAGTCTCTTAAATCTGCCTAATGCATCTGCCTCTACACCATCCTTGACAGGGCATCCAACACACCCACCACTCTGTGTGAAACACCTACCCCAATGCATCCTTCCAATCACCTTAAATTTACTCCCCCGGTATGATTCATTGCTGCCCTGGGGGAGAGTCTTTGGCTGCCCCCTCAATCTATGCCTCTAATCATCTTGTACACTTCTGTCAGATCACCTCTCATCCTCCTTTGCTCCAAAGAGCTTGCTCAGTCGATTCTCTTAAGACGTGCTCTCTAATCCAGGCAGTATCCTCTACACCCTTCCTGTAATGAGGTGATCAGAACAGAAATAATCCAAGTATGTAAAAGTAATAATTAATACTTCACATTGCCTAGAACCTCAATGAACGATTTTACCTTCTCAACCTGTTGGTGGTGCTTTGGGTCAAAACGTTTCCATCCGTGAACAAGGACCTTGGGAGAGAGGAGCAGGAAGAAGCCATTCGGCCCTTCAAGCCTAGACCACCATTGGCTGATCCACCCCAGGACTCAACTCCTTCTCTGTGCCAGTTCCACAAAGCCCTCGAATCCTGGATCTTTCTGGGAGATTCTCCACAACCGTCTGGAGCAGCGAACTTCAGAGATGTCTGGCTTTCAGTGGGTGGAATAGCAAACCGACGTAAAAGCAAAGGACCTGCTCATTGATATTCCATGGGGGGGTTTTGGTGGGGGGGGGGTGCATTTCCTACAATGCAACAGTGACTGGCGGCTCTGTAAGTTTGTGAACGGCCCACCAGAAATTGTGGAGCTATTCTTAGCCCTGTACTTTCAAACTCATAGACATCAGACCTCCCTCCTCAGGGCCAGGGACTGGAGGTTGGGGGGCCCGATGTGTGTGAGCCTGCGTGTCCGCCACTTCGGAGCCATGGACTTGTCCCGGGATTGAAGGCCTGCCTGTGTGTGTGAGTAGGTGGGTGAGTGCTAGGGTGGGTAAGGAACTTGTTTTACTCTTGTTGTCTTGTTGTCATTGTTTATGATGTTATGCTGAACGTAAGACCATAAGATATAGGAGCAGAATTGGGCCATTTGGCCCATTGAGTCTGCTCCACCATTTCATCATGGCTGATCCATTTTCCCTCTCAGCCTCAATCGCCTGTCTTTTCCCTGTATCCCTTCAAGCCCTGACTAATGAAGAACTTACCATAAACATACCTAAAGTCTTGACCTCCACAGCCACCTGTAGCAACAAATTCCACAGATCCACCACTCTCGATCAACATGATTGTAGCGAATTAACGAGTCACTATGGTGCGGGAACTTGCTGCTGTGTGTCCAACCTTATCACCGTGACCAAATTTCCGTCCACACACAGGTAAAGCTCGTTGGTGTGGTGTGGATTGGGAAAGGGGTTATACAAGTGTGTAAGAAAAAAACAGAAAAAGAAAATGTTGAAAATATCCAGTAGGTCAGGCAGCGTTTGTGGAGAGACAAACGATTTCAAGGTTCAGGTGTTAGTCAGAACTTTTATCTCAGATCTGCCGTGTTTCGTTATTTTGGAAAGGGGGGATGAATCAGGTGTACTTTCACCGTCTTATACGTGTTGTTTTGCAGCAGCAGTGGAGTGCAAAGACATAAAATTACTATAAATTACAAAATAAATAAATAATGCAAAAGCAGGGAACGACGTTCAGAAATCGGATGGCAGAGGCGAAGAAGCTGAGTGTGTGTCTTCAGGCTCCTCGCTGATGGTAGTAATGAGAAGAGGGCATGTCCTGGATGGTGAACGTCCTCAGTGATGGATGTTGCTCAGGAAATGCCTCAGAGGTAGAAAGAAAAAAATCCTTTTATTCTTGGAAACGAAAGAATGAACTGGCCCTGGGCTAGTACACAACCCAGTCCAAGACTGCTCCAGCTTGTGTGTGTCTGAATAGTCCATGAACACTACCTCACTATTTTGATTTTTGCACTACTTCTTGTTATACACAGTATATTCACTATCGTAATTTTAACAAACTTCTCTGTACTGCTACTGAAAACAAGAAATTTCTTGACATATGTCAGTGATAATAATTCTGATTCTGTTTGTCAGTGTGAGTGAGTGTGAGTGTGGTGTTTGTGTGTGTGTGTGTGTGTGTGTGTGTGAGTGTGGTGTTTGTGTGTGTGTGTTGACACAAAGCCAGTAGGATAATCGGACATCGTTTAATAGGATCAAACAGTTTGCTGTGTATCTGTGTAAGTGTTATGGGAATGTGATAGCCACTGATATCTAATACCTTGCAGAACATGTTTGCTTGCAAGTCTGATTTTAATTTACGATGTGATCCTATTTGTGTACACCTCCATGTTTACTAAGCACCTGTTGAGTTATTTCCTGATTAGTGTGATGGGCGCATTGTGTATCTTCCGTTTACACAAAGCCAACGTCAAACCACACAAAGTGGATGTGACAAGAATCAATTATCTGTCTCCATTCCTCTGGGATATGCACTATTCCGTGCTCTGCCCTACCCCTTTCTCCAACGCACTGCCGCACCATGGTGAGGAGGGAGAAGAGGCCCTGGTGCAGGCCCAGGGAGGGAAAATATCCCACAGGACTCTGAACTTCCTGGGTGAACATACAGTCACATTTCCCGTGCCAGATTCTTCCATGCATTAGAACATAGAATATTGAACAATACAGTCCAGTACAGGATATTTGTGCTGACCTTTAACCTACTCCAAGATCAGTCTATCTCTCCCCTCCCATGTGCTATATCCTCCATTTTATTTACATCCATGTGCTTATCAAAGAGTCTTTTAAGTGTCCCTAAGATATCCGTCTCCACCACCACCCTGACAGCGCATTCCTCATATCAACTATTCTCTGTAAAAAAAAACCTACCCCTGACTCCCCCCCTTATACTTTCCTCCAATTACCTTAAAATTATGCCCCCTCATCAGCCATTGGCATCCTGGGAAAAAGTCTCTGTCCACTTGCTCGGTCTGGGTCTCTAATTATTGTGAGGGTGTGAGTGTACGCGTGACTGCTCCCTGCACAAGCTTTGCGAGATTGTGAGAGTGACTGTGATGTTTGTTTGTGTGTGAGTGTGTGTGTATGTGTCTCACTTGTGAGACCTTTACAACATTTATGTTTGTGTGTGTGTGTGTGAGTATCTCTGAGATCGGGGCAAAACTCTCTCAATCGTCCCGATCCCTCTCCTTCACACAACAGGTGAACAAGCTGCTAGTAAACGTGTTCGAGGCAGGTACAAGAACAACATTAGAACAGGTACATGGCAGGAAATGCTTGGAGGGAAATAGACTGAAAGCATGCAAACAGGACACGTTTTAGATGGGCTAAAGGGCCTGTTTCTGTGCTGTACGGCCTAATCCGTTGTCGTGGCTATCCCTCGGGGTTGAGGATGACGGTCTTCGTTCTGTTGATCTATCACAGAGCGAAGATGCCTGTGCGTGTATTTGTTTAACGTGTACTTGATGTAGCACTCCAAGAAGCACATGATACTTCACAAATCAACCGATTCCAATGGCATGGAAGCCACAAGCTAATACTCTACGTGCCAGTACAATAAAATGGGTACCGAACAGCATTGTGTTTACAAATGCCTAGCTTGCCGCTCGGCTCCGAGGTACACAGTGTTGTCTCCTCGGTGTTAAAGATGGACTTGCTTCCAGCCCAAGCTCAATGCTGGTTGCTAAGGCCCATCAGAGTAAAGGGATCGGTTTTCAAGGGTGAGGGTGGGTCTGATTTCGCTCGCTCTCCCGTGAATGTTCACACTCTCTCTCCGCAGCACCGAGGCTGTGAACTGATTTGGCTGCCATGATTCTGGTGTAATGAACTGGGACTGAGGCTCGGGCCTCCTCCAGCCGCACCGGGAGCGAATCTGGGGACTCAGTCTGGTTCAGAATGCTGTTATTGACTGCGTGAATTGTGTTTATTTCTCTCTCTTTTTCTGCAGAGTGGGTTTTGGTATTTCTCTTTTTTTTTAAATTGGGTTATTTGGGCTTCTTGCTTTGTGACTGCCTGTAAGCAGACAAATTTCAAGGTGTATAATTTATACATTCTTTGATAATACATGTGTTTTGAATCTTTGAATATTTGAATTCCTTGAAAGTAGCACAATAGGTAGATGGGGTTGTAAAGAGAGCTTTTGGTACATTGGCCATCACAAATCAAAGTATTGAGTTCGGGAGTTGGGGCGAGAATGAAGGGAGATTTAAGAAATGCGTAGAAAATTACAAGGGCTGCTGAGAGGGCAAATGCATGTCGGATTAATCCACTGAAGCTGGGTGAGACTAGAACAGGTTACGGGTGAAAGGTAGAATATTTAAAGGAATGTGAGGAGTAATTCTTCACTCAGAGTGTGAATGAACTGCCAACGGAAGTGATGGATGTGGGTTTGATTGCAGCAATTAAGAGAGGTTAGGGTAAGTACCTGGATGGGAAGAGTACGGAGAGCTATGGTCCAGATGCAGCTCAATGGGACAAGACAGTTTAGCATGAACTAGATGGGCTGAAGGGCCTTTTTCTGAGCCATAGTGCCCTATAACTCACATGTAAAAGTGAAAGGCAATGGTGGGGTAATAGTTACAAGAGAGAATCAGGACTGAGAAGTCAAGTCACTTTTTATTGTCATTTCAACCATAACTGCTGGTACAGTACACAGTAAAAATGAGACAACGTTTTTCAGGACCATGGTGCTACATGAAACAGTACAAAAACTAGACTGAACTACGTGAAAACAGCACAGAAAGAAATTACACTAGACTACAGACCTACCCAGGACTGCATAAAGTGCACAAAACAGTGCAGGTATTACAATAAATAATAAACAAGACAATAGGCATGGTAGAGGACAGTAGGGCAAGGTGTCAGTCCAGGCTCTGGGTATTGAGGAGTCTGATGGCTTGGGGGAAGAAACTGTTACATAGTCCGGTCGTGAGAGCCTGAATGCTTCGGTGCCTTTTCCCAGATGGCAGGAGGGAGAAGAGTTTGTTTGAGGGGTGTATGGGGTCCTTCATAATGCTGTTTGCTTTGCGGATGCAACGTGTAGTGTAAATGTCCATGATGGCAGGAAGAGAGACCCCAATAATCTTCTCAGCTGACCTCACTATCCACTGCAGGGTCTTGCGATCCGAGATGGTGCAAGGATTACAAGAGCACACAAGGAATGAGTACACCAGTAAACAGAGCCAGATTCATTCTCTTATCACCTGTACACACAAGCACGCACCTTTTGCATTAACAGCCCAAGGATGTTCTGGGGGCAGCCCGCAAGCGTCACTACACATTCCGACGTCAGCATAGCGTGTCCGTGGGGCTCGGCAGAACAACACTGGACACAACAAGCAAGAAAACAACAACAGCAAAACAAGCCCCTTACCGTCCTCCCACTAACCCAGCCATGTATGTACACAGGTCTTCAACCCCAGGACAGGGAGAAGCTGAGTAAAGAGAAATTAAATCATAGAAACAAATACTTCGTATCTGATTCAAGGAATTGATGAGTCGATGGAATAATTGGAAATAAAGAGGTGCAAGAGACAGGGGTTACAAGGCGACTAAAGGCTGGAAACTGAACATTCACAGGGTGTTGACAGTTTAGAAATGAAAAAGAATTTGTGTAGCAAACTCGAGGAAATCCTGACAAAGGGTCTCGGCCCGAAACGTCGACAGTGCTTCTCCCTACAGATGCTGCCTGGCCTGCTGCGTTCCACCAGCATTTTGTGTGTGTTGTAAGAATTTGTGTAGACCCTGTTAGTGGATAAGTATCAGAATCAGGTTTAATATCACTGGCGTGTGTTGTGAAATTTGTTGTTTCGTGGCAGCAGTTCATTGCAATACATAAAAATAAAAACTAAATTACAATAAGAAATATATGTATATACGGTACTGTGCAAAAGTCTTAGGCACATGTAAAAAATGCTGCAAAGCAACGATGCTTTCAAAAACAATGAACTGAAAAATTTCTAAATATCAAAAGAAATACTTCAAGGAGAAGCAATAAAAAGTGAAATGAAATCAATCTTAGGTGTGATCTTTAAAGCTGCATCTATTCTCTTAGGTGCAGTTTTGTAAGAAAACCGGCTGCTGAGGTGTTCCAGGTATCTGAGGGAGCTTGCTGTGGTTCTTCTGCCAACTTCGGTTGTCTCACTTGTTTCTGTCTCTCCAGGTGATCCCAGACAGCCTCGATGATGTTGAGATCAGGGCCCTGTGGAGGCCGTACCATCAGAAATCATATTAAAAATCCAGCGTGCCTCTGATTTTTCAACAATTTTGTATACAGTACATAAGTAAAATAACTAGTGCAAAAAAGGGGAAAAATAGTGATGTGGTGTTTATGTGTTCCTTGTCCATTCAGAAATCTGCAGGTGGTGCAGAAGAAGCTGCTCCTGAATCATTGAGTGTGTGTCTTCAGGCTCCTGTACCTCCTCCCCGATGGTAGCAATGAGAAGGGGGTGTGTACTGGGTGATTGGGGTCCTTAATGATGGATGCCATATTTTTGAAGCATTGCCTTTTGAAGATGTCCTCGAAAGGACAAGTTCACCGTGGTTCTGAGGAACAGTACTCACTTTTGACACTCAAGATGCAGAATGGGTTTTTGTGGTAATAAGAAATATTATAGGTTAGAAGACACTGGGAGGAGTGGTGAACCTGTGGAATTCATTGCCACAGAGAGCCGTGGAGGTTAAGTCATTGGGTATAATCAAGCAGATGTTGATATGTTTTTGACTAGTAAGGCCATCATAGGTTATAGCATATATGTCAAACTCAAGGCCCGCGGGCCAAATCCGGCCCGCGGTGGAATTATCTTTGGCCCGCAAGATAATATCTAATTACTATTAAAGCTGGCCCCAGTAATCGAAGCGCCTATGGCGTATGATATGGCTAATGCTGAGTTTATTCAGGTACCAGGTTTTCAGGGTTTTTAGTGTTTATTTGGCAGTCTTCTTCATAAGAAACGGAATTTGTAAAGTGAAACACTTTGTAGTTATAGCAGAGACTGAGACACATGAGAGCAGGCTGAAAAAACGGAGGCAACGAAAGCTGCGTTCGCACGCGTCCGACTGATCCGGCCCGCATGAAGCTGCATTTTGCTCAATCTGGCCCGTCACCTAAAATGAGTTTGACACCCCTGGGTTATAGGGAGAAGGCAGGAAAATGGGGTTGAGGGGGACAATAAATTAGCCATAATGGAATGGAGGAGCAGACTCAATGGGCTGAGTGGCTTAATGTGTACTTGTCTTATGGTCTTATGCTCTTGTAGTCTGCTACAATAATCGAGGGTGATATTAATCCCCTGGTTACCTCTGCCTGACTTACATACTGCTCCTGTATACCAGCAAGTGTTTTAGCAACCAGTAGATGGATTTGCTGACTGCTGTAAGACTTCCGGCATCTCCTGCCAGGCAAAACTCGGTCTAACGCAATATCATACAACTAGCAAAAAAATCTGAATGCTTGAGTTAGACTTTGATGGGGGTTTGTAAGATTATGGGAGGCTTGGATAGAATAGAAAGTCAGTACCTCATTCCAAAGGTTGAAATGTCCAACACTAGAGGGCATTTATTTAAGGTGAGGGGGTAAGTTTAAGGAGATGTATGGGGCAAGTATTTTTGACACGGAGTGGAGAGTGCCTGGAACGCACTGCCAGTGGCAGCGGTAGAGATAGGTTCAATAGAGGTTTTCCAGAATCTCTTTGATAGACATGTGAAATGGAAGGATATGGACATACCGCAGGCAGAAGAAATTAGTTTAGATAGGCATTTAATTATAAATTTCATTAGTTCAGCGTAACATTGTGATCCAAAGGGAATGTTCCATTTGCCGTACTGTTCTACGTTTATCTAAATAAATTGTTGGAAAACCACATTTCCCACTTGAAAACTCTTTGGGTTAGGAGCAGATTTCCGGAGCAGGGCCCTATGGTAATCTGGGGAGGACCTCAAAGTTCAAAGTAAATTTACTATCAAAGTACATCAGAATCAGGTTTATTATCACCGGCATGTGTCGTGAGATTCGTTAACTTAGCAGCCGCAGTTCAATGCAATACATAATGTAGAAATAAATAAATCAATCAATCAATTAAAGTATATGTATATGGAATAGATTAAAAATCATGCAAAAACAGAAATAATACATATTTAAAAAGTGAGGAAATGTTCACAGGTTCAATGTCTATTTAGGAATTGGATGGCAGAGGGGAAGAAGCTGTTCCTGAATCGCTGAGTGTGTGCCTTCAGGCTTCTGTACCTCCTACCTGATGGTAACAGTGAGAAAAGGGCATGCCCTGGGTGCTGGAGGTCCTTAATAATGGATGCTGCCTTTCTGAGACACCGCTCCTTGAAGATGTCCTGGGTACTTTGTAGGCTAGTGCCCAAGATGGAGCTGACTAGATTTACAACCTTCTGCAGCTTCTTTCGGTCCTGTACACTAGCCACTGCCCCCGCCCCCCATACCAGACAGTGATGCAGCCTGTCAGAATGCTCTCCTCAGTACATCTATAGAAGTTCTTGCTGACATAACCAATCTCTTCAAGCTCCTAGTTGATGTCTTGGGACCAGGTTAGGTCCTCAGAGATCTTGAAACTGCTCACTCTCTCCATTGCTGATCCCTCTATGAGGACTGGTATGTGTTCCTTCATCTTACCCTTCCTGAAGTCTACAATCAGCTCTTTTATCTTACTGGTGTTGAGTGTAAGCTTGTTGCAGCAACACCACTCCACTAGTTGGTATCTCTTGCTCCTGAACGCCCTCTTGTTTCCATCTGAGATTCCACCAACAATGGTTGTATCATCAGCAAATTTATAGATGGTATTTGAGGTATGCCTAGCCACACAGTGATGGGTATAGAGAGAGTAGAGCAGTGGGCTAAGCACACACCCCTGAGGTACACCAGCATTGATCATCAGCGAGTAGGAGGTATTATCACCAATCCGCACAGATTGTGGTCTTCTGGTTAGGGAGTCGAGGATCCATTTGCAGAGGGAGGTACAGGGGCTCAGGTTCTGTAACTTATTAATCAGGATTGTGGGAATGATTGTGTTAAATGCTGAGCTACTGTCGACGAACAGCATCCTGACGTAGGTGTTTGTGTTGTCTTGCTGGTCTAAGGCCGTGTGAAGAGCCACTGAGATTGCATCTGCCGTTGACCTATTGTGGCGATAGGCAAATTGCAATGGGTCCAGGTCCTTGTTGAGGCAGGAGTTCAGTCTAGTCATGACCATCCTCTCAAAGAATTTCATCACTGTCGATGTGAGTGATACCAGGCAATAGTGATTAAGGCAGCTCACATTATTCTTCTTAGGCACTGGTCGCCTTTTTGAAGCAAGTGGGAACTTCCACCCATAGCAGCGAGAGGTTGCATACTCCTGCCAGCTGGTTGGCGCAAGTTTTCAGAGCCTTACCAGGTACTCCGTTGGGGCCTTCTGCCTTGCGGGGGTTCACATATACTGCATGTCACCGTAGATTACCCTGAGATTTTTTTTCTCACAGGTATTCACAACAGAACGAAGAAATACAAGAGAATCAGTGAAAATCTACACACAAACACTGACAAATGACCAATTTGCAAAAAAAGACAAACCGTGCAAATACAAAAAAATAATAAATACATGGAGAGACAGATAAATAGATAGATAAGATAGATAGATTAATAGATAGATAGACAGATAGATAAATAGATAAATAGGTTAGATCGTTAAGTGAGTGGATAGATAGATACATAGGGAGATGAGCGTTACTGAGAACATGAGTTGTAGCTTACTTGAAAGTGAACAATGTTGAAGGTTGGTGATACGTCAGACAAGTAGCAAGGTTTGAGAAACCAGAAGAGGAAGACATGGGATCTCAATACTTTGTTGCAGCCACAACCCATGTTCTCAAAATGAAGGAACATAAAATGGACAACTCATGAACACTATGATTCTGCAGTTGCTGGAAATCTTGAGAAACACACACAATCCAGCATTTTGTGCATGTTATGTAAAGTAGAAGAGAGTTGCTGTCATAACACGTCAGTCCCTTGCAGGATGAGATTTGGAAGTTATTAACGAAAATTGAGAACTGCCAGATATTCTGAATTACTTAATTGATGTATCCTCATGATAGGAGACACAAAAATCATCCAGAAATCTTGGATAATCATGCGGCAATGGTGGGGCTGAAGCTCAAAGCAATTTCTGGCACCAGAAGAAAAGTGCTGGACGAACTCAGGAGTGGGAAGTCACAGGTTGAAATCTAATCAAAAATCCTCTAGATTCAGATTCATTTATTGATCACATCTACATCAGAACACACAGTGAAATGTGTCGTTTGCACTGACAACCAACACAACCTCAGGATGTGCCGGGGTCAGCCCACGAGCATTGCCACACATCCCGGCTCCGATACGTTCAGCAGAACAAGAAAACAATTCCCTTTCCTCCCAGCCACCCACACACAACCGCAGACCCCAGAACAGGCCGACTTCCGGCCCCCAGCGGACCCCCGGGCTGAGACTGGAAAACCACGAGTGTAACGCTGCTGTTTGGGGAAGAATTCACCCGGTTGACATGACACCTCTCGTCGGGAGTGGACCGGTGCGGGATCAGAACGCTCAGAACGTGGTAAGCACCAGCCTGCTTTGTGAATCACAGAGTCAGGGATTCGGGCCCTTCTGCCAATCGAGTCTGGACCGAGCATTAACCGCCCATTCCACTGGGAAGTCGGAGGCTCAATGTCCACGTGTCCTATCCTGGGGCTGGCAAACCGTCTCTGCGAGTGGGCTGGAGGGAGGAAAGGGGCTTGTTTTGCTGTTACACACACAATGTGTTGCCGTTGCTGTTGGCACTGCGTGTGTTGCTCCGCTGAACACGTTGGTGCTGGAATGAGTGCCGATCCTTGGGTGTGTCGGTCGTTAACATCTCACTGCATGTTTCAATGTACTGAACGTGTGACAAATAAATCTGAACCGGCAGAGGTGAGCATTTGGATTTGCAGAAGGAACTCAGTAGGTGCCACATGAGAGGTAGAAAAGCAAACGGGTACTACAATGACATGGGAAGAGAATGGCAAAGAAATGGAGAACAGAACTGGGGAAAGTCAGCACCTTCGGGGTCTTAACCCCTGGGAGAGTCGGTACATCAGGGACTGTACCCCGGGGAGAGTCGGTACATCAGGGACTGTATCCCGGGGAGAGTCGGTACATCAGGATTGTATCCCGGGGAGGGTCGGTACATCAGGGACTGTATCCCGGGGAGAGTCGGTACATCAGGGACTGTACCCCGGGGAGAGTCGGTACATCAGGGACTGTACCCCGGGGAGGAGTCGGTACATCAGGGACTGTACCCCGGGGAGAGTCGGTACATCAGGGACTGTATCCCGGGGAGAGTCGGTACATCAGGATTGTATCCCGGGGAGGGTCGGTACATCAGGGACTGTACCCCGGGGGGAGTCAGTACATCTGTCACTGTACCCCGGGGGGAGTCGGTACATCAGGGACTGTACCCCGGGGAGGGTCGGTACATCAGGACTGTATCCCGGGGAGGGTCGGTACATCAGGGACTGTACCCCGGGGGGAGTCGGTACGTCAGGGACTGTATCCCGGGGAGAGTCGGTACATCAGGGACCATACCCCTGGGAGGGTCGGTACATCAGGGACCGTACCCCGGGGAGGTTCGGTACATCAGGACTGTATCCCGGGGAGGGTAGATAGGGTGGTGAAGAAGGCTTTTGGAACGCTGGCCTTTATAAATCAGAGCATTGAGTACAGAAGTTGGGATGTAATGTTAAAATTGTACAAGGCATTGGTAAGGCCAAATTTGGAATATTGTGTACAGTTCTGGTCACCGGATTATAGGAAAGATATCAATAAATTAGAGAGAGTGCAGAGAAGATTTACTAGGATGTTACCTGGGTTTCAGCACTTAAGTTACAGAGAAAGGTTGAACAAGTTAGGTCTCTATTCATTGGAGCGTAGAAGGTTGAGGGGGGATTTGATCGAGGTATTTAAAATGTTGAGAGGGATAGATAGAGTTGACGTGAATAGGCTGTTTCCATTGAGAGTAGGGGAGATTCAAACGAGAGGACATGATTTGAGAGTTAGGGGGCAAAAGTTTAAGGGAAACACGAGGGGGTATTTCTTTACTCAGAGAGTGATAGCTGTGTGGAATGAGCTTCCTGTAGAAGTAGTAGAGGCCAGTTCAGTTGTGTCATTTAAGGTAAAATTGGATAGGTATATGGATAGGAAAGGAGTGGAGGGTTATGGGCTGAGTGCGGGTAGGTGGGACTAGGTGAGATTAAGAGTTCGGCACGGACTAGGAGGGCCGGAATGGCCTGTTTCCGTGCTGTGATTGTTATATGGTTATCTGTCACTGTACCCCGGGGAGGGTCGGTACATCAGGGACTGTACCCCGGGGAGGGTCGGTACATCAGGACTGTATCCCGGGGAGGGTCGGTACATCAGGGACTGTACCCCGGGGAGGTTCGGTACATCAGGACTGTATCCCGGGGAGGGTCGGTACATCAGGGACTGTACCCCGGGGGGAGTCAGTACATCTGTCACTGTACCCCGGGGGGAGTCGGTACATCAGGGACTGTACCCCGGGGAGGGTCGGTACATCAGGACTGTATCCCGGGGAGGGTCGGTACATCAGGGACTGTACCCCGGGGGGAGTCGGTACGTCAGGGACTGTATCCCGGGGAGAGTCGGTACGTCAGGGACTGTATCCCGGGGAGAGTCGGTACATCAGGGACCGTACCCCGGGGAGGGTCGGTACATCAGGGACCGTACCCCGGGGAGGTTCGGTACATCTGTCACTGTACCCCGGGGAGGGTCGGTACATCAGGACTGTATCCCGGGGAGGGTCGGTACATCAGGGACTGTACCCCGGGGAGAGTCGGTACATCTGTCACTGTACCCCGGGGAGGGTCGGTACATCAGGACTGTATCCCGGGGAGGGTCGGTACATCAGGGACTGTACCCCGGGGAGGGTCGGTACATCAGGACTGTATCCCGGGGAGGGTCGGTACATCTGTCACTGTACCCCGGGGAGGGTCGGTACATCAGGACTGTACCCCGGGGAGAGTCGGTACGTTAGTGACTGTACCCCGGGGAGGGTCGGTACATCAGGGACTGTACCCCGGGGAGAGTCGGTACGTCAGAGACTGTACCCCAGGGGGAGTCGGTACATCAGGGACCGTACCCCGGGGAGAGTCGGTACGTTAGTGACTGTACCCCGGGGAGGGTTGGTACATCAGGGACTGTACCCCGGGGGGAGTCAGTACATCTGTCACTGTACCCCGGGGGGAGTCGGTACATCAGGGACTGTACCCCGGGGAGGGTCGGTACATCAGGGACTGTACCCCGGGGAGGGTCGGTACATCAGGGACCGTACCCCGGGGAGGTTCGGTACATCTGTCACTGTACCCCGGGGAGGGTCGGTACATCAGAGACCGTTTCCCGGGGAGGGTTGGTACATCAGGGACTGTACCCCGGGGGGAGTCAGTACATCTGTCACTGTACCCCGTGGGGAGTCGGTACATCAGGGACTGTATCCCGCGGAGGGTCGGTACATCAGGGACTGTACCCCGGGGAGAGTCGGTACATCAGGGACTGTACCCCGGGGAGGGTCGGTACATCAGGGACCGTACCCCGGGGAGGTTCGGTACATCTGTCACTGTACCCCGGGGAGGGTCGGTACATCAGAGACCGTTTCCCGGGGGGAGTCGGTACATCAGGGACCGTACCCTGGGGAGGGTCGGTACATCAGGGACCGTACCCCGGGGAGGTTCGGTACATCTGTCACTGTACCCCGGGGAGGGTCGGTACATCAGGACTGTATCCCGGGGAGGGTCGGTACATCAGGGACTGTACCCCGGGGAGAGTCGGTACATCTGTCACTGTACCCCGGGGAGGGTCGGTACATCAGGACTGTATCCCGGGGAGGGTCGGTACATCAGGGACTGTACCCCGGGGAGGGTCGGTACATCAGGACTGTATCCCGGGGAGGGTCGGTACATCTGTCACTGTACCCCGGGGAGGGTCGGTACATCAGGACTGTACCCCGGGGAGAGTCGGTACGTTAGTGACTGTACCCCGGGGAGGGTCGGTACATCAGGGACTGTACCCCGGGGAGGGTCGGTACATCAGGGACTGTACCCCGGGGAGAGTCGGTACGTCAGAGACTGTACCCCGGGGGGAGTCGGTACATCAGGGACCGTACCCCGGGGAGAGTCGGTACGTTAGTGACTGTACCCCGGGGAGAGTCGGTACGTTAGTGACTGTACCCCGGGGAGGGTTGGTACATCAGGGACTGTACCCCGGGGGGAGTCAGTACATCTGTCACTGTACCCCGGGGGGAGTCGGTACATCAGGGACTGTACCCCGGGGAGGGTCGGTACATCAGGGACTGTACCCCGGGGAGGGTCGGTACATCAGGGACCGTACCCCGGGGAGGTTCGGTACATCTGTCACTGTACCCCGGGGAGGGTCGGTACATCAGAGACCGTTTCCCGGGGAGGGTTGGTACATCAGGGACTGTACCCCGGGGGGAGTCAGTACATCTGTCACTGTACCCCGTGGGGAGTCGGTACATCAGGGACTGTACCCCGGGGGGAGTCAGTACATCTGTCACTGTACCCCGTGGGGAGTCGGTACATCAGGGACTGTATCCCGCGGAGGGTCGGTACATCAGGGACTGTACCCCGGGGAGAGTCGGTACATCAGGGACTGTACCCCGGGGAGGGTCGGTACATCAGGGACCGTACCCCGGGGAGGTTCGGTACATCTGTCACTGTACCCCGGGGAGGGTCGGTACATCAGAGACCGTTTCCCGGGGAGGGTCGGTACATCAGGGACTGTACCCCGGGGGGAGTCAGTACATCTGTCACTGTACCCCGTGGGGAGTCGGTACATCAGGGACTGTATCCCGCGGAGGGTCGGTACATCAGGGACTGTACCCCGGGGAGAGTCGGTACATCAGGGACTGTATCCCGGGGAGGGTCGGTACGTCAGGGACCGTACCCCAGGGAGAGTCGGTACATCAGGGACTGTACCCCGGGGAGAGTCGGTACATCAGGGACTGTATCCCGGGGAGGGTCGGTACGTCAGGGACCGTACCCCGGGGGGAGTCAGTACATCTGTCACTGTACCCCGGGGAGGTTCGGTACATCTGTCACTGTACCCCGGGGAGGGTCGGTACATCAGGACTGTATCCCGGGGAGGGTCGGTACATCAGGGACTGTACCCCGGGGAGAGTCGGTACGTCAGAGACTGTACCCCGGGGGGAGTCGGTACATCAGGGACCGTACCCCGGGGAGAGTCGGTACGTTAGTGACTGTACCCCGGGGAGAGTCGGTACGTTAGTGACTGTACCCCGGGGAGGGTTGTTACATCAGGGACTGTACCCCGGGGGGAGTCGGTACATCTGTCACTGTACCCCGGGGGGAGTCGGTACATCAGGGACTGTACCCCGGGGAGGGTCGGTACATCAGGACTGTACCCCGGGGAGAGTCAGTACGTCAGAGACTGTACCCCGGGGTGAGTCGGTACATCAGGGACCGTACCCCGGGGAGAGTCGGTACGTTAGTGACTGTACCCCGGGGAGGGTCGGTACATCAGGGAATGTACCCCGGGGGGAGTCAGTACATCTGTCACTGTACCCCGGGGAGAGTCGGTACATCAGAGACTGTACCCCGGGGGGAGTCGGTACATCAGGGACTGTACCCCAGGGAGAGTCGGTACGTTAGTGACTGTACCCTGGGGAGAGTTAGTACATCAAGATTGTACCCTTGGGGTCTGATCCCAGTGGTGTTGGATCCTTAAACAGAACAGAAGTGGGTGAAGTAGCAACCCATGCGAAAACAGCCTTCTGCACTCTTTCCAGCAAATGGAACTGTATGCAAAGGTGGACACTCACTTGTATGTCGTTCTGTCCCCTGATGTCAGGACCATGCACAAGACGAGTGCTGGTCCCGATTACGTGAGAAATCTCAGCCGACCCAGTTAAAGGGTTAAGGAGGAGCAGCCCATTCTCAGTGTGCGTCAGGGCTCAGCTATTCTGTGGTGGATCCTGGGGGGGTGGGGCGGGGCGTTCACCAGAGGGTCCCAGGGCTAGCATGAAGATGCAGAGAAGGTTGACTGAAGATTTGATAAAGAACAAGACCTCTACACTGATGAACCCACACAGTTAACTGGCTGCTAGTGCACTGAAATTCCATCTGCAGACACTATCATCCCTCACCTCTCCAAACAGAACGGATCACACTCTGAAATCCCAAAATGATAAGCAGGCGAATAACCATCCCATGAATGCAGGCTGTTGTGACAGAGGAATCCCAGGAGTTTGCAGATCACCAGTGCTGATATTGACCCTGCAGACCTCTCACACGCAATCATCCGATCATCAGATTCTGAACTTAACAACTGACTATCGTTTTCTTTCATTTCTGCAGTTCTCTACCCTCACTCCCCATCTTCACCTCTCACTCCCTCTCCTCTCTTCACACCTCCTATCCCTCCCCTTACCTCTCCCCTTCACACCTCCTATCCCACCCCCTCACTCCCCTTCACACCTCCTATCCTACCCCTTACCTCTCCCCTTCACACCTCCTATCCCTCCCCTCACCTCTCCCCTCACACCTCCTATCGCACCCGCTCACTTTTCACTACCCTTCTCTCTTTACCCTCTCACTCCCTCTCCACCCTCACTCTCCATCTGCTCACCTCTCATTACCCCCAACACTTCCCACTCCTGCTCCTTCCCTCCCACTCCCCTTCACTCCTCCTATCCTACCCCTTCATTTCCCACTCCCCTCTGCACGTCTTGCACCTCTTGCTCCCCTTCGCACTTCCCCTTGCCCCTTCTCACGGCTCACTTCCCTCCTCACCTCTCATCCCCTCTCCCTCACCTCCTAAAGGGGAAGAGCGATCAAAGGAAGGTAGAATAGAGGCAGAGGAGGTTTATGAAGAAGATCTGATTCAGATTTATCACACGTACATCGAAACGGACAATAAGATGCATTATTTGCATTAACACCCAACACACCCCAAAGTTGGAGGCATACCACATTCCAGTGCCAACTCTGCTGTCTACAGCAGAACAACATAAACAGCAGCATCCACAGAAAGCAAACCCCGATCCTCCCTCTCACTCACTCAGCATCTTTGATATAGAACATAGAATAGTACAGCACATTACAGGCCCTTCAGCCCACAGTGTTGTGCCGACCCTCAAACCCTGCCTCCCATATAACCCCCCACATTAAATTCCTCCATATACCTGCTCTCACACAAGCACGCTGCTGAACCGTGCAACGCTCGTGGGCTGCCTCGCACAGCCCTCCCTGATTTGATTTGATGCAGACAACACATTTCGCTGCTTGTGCGAGCCACCTTCAGGGGTATGAACCCACAGAAAGTACCTGGGCCAGACGGGGTACCTGGCCGAGTACTGAAGACCTGTACTGATCAGCTGGCTGGCGTGCTCACTGCGATCTGTAACCTCCAGCTTCGGTACTTTGAGGTACCCACCTGCTTCAAGGAGGCTTCCATTGTACCGGTGCCCACAAAGGACACAATAACCTGCCTCAACGGCTGTCATTCAGCAACACTTACTCGCAGTGATGAAACATATCAAATCCTGCCTGAGGAGCGATTTGGATCTGCACCACTTTGCCTGCCATCACAACAGATCAATAGCAGATGCCATTTCATTGGCTCTTCACTTAATCATAGAACATCTGGACAGTGAAGATTCACACATCAGGGTGCTCTTCATTGACTACAGCTCAGCATTCAATACTATCATCCCCTCAAAGCTAATCAATAAGCTTCAAGACCTACGCCTCAGTACCTCTGTGCAAATGGATCCTGATGTCATCTCTTGCAGTTTCAATTGGCAACAACATCTCGTCCACAATCACCATCAGCACAGTTGCACCACAAGGATGTGTGTTTAGCCCCCTGCTCTACTCACTTTACACTTATGATTGTGAGGCTAATCACAGCCTGAATGCCATATTTAAGTTTGCTGATGACACCACAGTCATTGGCCGAATCAAAGGTGGTGATGAATAGGAGGGAAACTGAAAATCTGGCAGCAACCTCTCACTCAATGTCAGCAAGACCATGGAGCTGTTGTTAATCTCAGGAGGAGGAAACCAGACAATCTATGAGCAGGTCCTTATGGTGGGGATCAGAGATGGAACAGGTCAGTAACTTTAAATTCCTTGGCGTTCTCATTTCAGAAGATCTGTCCTGAGTCCAGCACATAAGTGCCACAACAAAGTAAGCACTGCAGTAACTCAAGGAAATCTGCAGTAACTCTATATTTTTAGAAGTTTGCAAAGATTCAGCATGTCATCTAAAACTTCGACAAACTTCTATAGATGTGTGGTGGAGATTATATTGACTGGTTGCATCACCAAACACCAATACCCACAAATGGAAAAGCCTACAAAAATTAGTGGATCTGGCCCAGTCCATCACAGGTAAAGCCCTCCCCTCCATAGAGTATATCCATATGGAGCATTGTCGCAGGAAAGCAGCATCCATCATCAAGAACTTCTCCCATCTCTTCTCACTGCTGCCATCAGGGAGAAGGTACGGGAGCCTCAGGACCCACACCCTCAGGTTCCAGAACAGTTAAACCTTGAACCAGAGGTGATAACTTCTTACAACTTTACTCACCCCATCATTGAACTGTTCCCACAACCTACAGACTCATTTCCAAGCAACACATTTTCTCCATATTTATTGCTTCTTTATTTATTATCATTATTATTTTCTCATTTTCTATGTGCGCAGTTTGCTATTGATGATTGGCAGTTGTCCATGCCATAGGGGGCGGGCTTTCATTGATTCCGTTGTGTTCCTTGTGTTTACTGTGAATGCCCACAGGAAAATGGATCTCAGGGTTGTATACAGTGACATATATCTACTTTGAATTTTTCGAACTTTGAGAAGTAAAGGGGTGAGAAAGAAATGGGGAAAAAGAGAAGGAGAATGGAGGAAATGACCAGAAGCTAGAGAAACTGATGTTCATGCCATTGAGGGATAGATGTTACCATCAAACAGAATAGGAGGTGTTGCTCCTCCATTCTGAGTGTGACCTCCTCGTGGCAGTAGAGGAGGCCATGGAACAACGTGTCAGAATAGGAGTGGGAAGTTGAATTGAAGTGAGTGGCCATCTGGAGACCCTGCCTTGTCGAGCGGACAGAATGCAGGTGCTGGACAAAGTGGTCCCCCTGTCTACATTGTACCTCACCGATGTAGAGGAGGCTGCACTGGGTACACCAGATACCGCGGATGACCCCAGCAGACTTGCAGGTTAAATGCCACCTCACCCGGGAGGACTTTGCGGTCCTGAATGGTGCGTTGAAGGACAAGGTGCAGGAGTAGGTCTAGGTAGGTCTTGTCCCACTTGCCGAGACTTCCTTGGACAATGAGCCTATCCCAGTGAATAATCCTAGAAAAAAAATCCAGATCATAAATGGACTAGAAACAACAATCAGAATCAGATTTATTCCTGCTGACATATGTCATGAAGTTTATTGTTTTGCAGCAGTGCAACACATAAAATATACCATAAATTACAATAAGAAGTGTGTATTAAATACGTAGTGCAAAAAGAGAGCAAAAACAGTGAGGTAGCGTTCTGAGTGATCAACAGTTCATTGACCATTTGGAAATCTGATGATCACGGGGGAAGAAGCTGTTCCGAGAATGTTGAGTGTGGAGTCTTCAGGCTTCTGTACTTCCTCCCTGATGGTATCAATGAGAAGACAGTACGTCCTTGATGGTGAGGGTTCTTCCTGATGGGTGGTCCTTCAGGCATCACCGTTTGAAGATACCCTCGACGCAGTGGTGCCCATGGTGGAGCTCACAATCCCTGCAGCTTCTTCTGGTCCCATGCATTGGAGCTGCCATGCTAGAGAGTGATGCAGCCGGTTAGAATGCGATCATGAAACCCCCATGGACAATCAGCTTGCACCCAGAGGCAGGGACCGTGCCAGGATCCCGGAAAGGAGCTCGCATGAGCTTTCAATATCAACATGATGATTGTTGCGGGTGTATCCATAGTCGTTGAAGATAATTACGGCAGGAGGAACTGTGGTGAACTAGATATACCTGTCTGACTGCTCCTGTGGCTCCTCCCAAGACCCTGCTGACTACCCCTGTGGCTCCTCCCACAGACCCCTGTATAAAGGCGACTGTGGCCTGCTGCTCTCCCTCATTTTCCCCAGGATGTAGTGTTGTTCTTCAGTCAATAAAAGCCGATATCTCACTACCTAAGTCTCGGCGTGAGTTATTGATGGTGCATCAGGAACGTACTAGTAAGCCACTAGGAATGAACTTTGGTGTGAAGGAGGATGAGGGGATACTTGATAGGGGTGTTCATGGTGATAAGAGGCAAAGATCGAGAGGATAACCAGAGACTTCTTCTCGGGGAAAACAATAAGGAGATGTCAAAGGTAGATTTTCTTTACATAGAGAGTGGAGGGTGCGTGAAATGCCCAACCAGAAATGAAGGTAGAGGCAGATACATCAAGGAAATTTAAGAAACTCTTAGATAGGCACATGGATGATAGAAAACTGGTGGGCTCTGTGGGAGGGAAGGGTTACATTGATCATGGAGTAGATAAAAAGTTCAGCAGGACAACGTGGGCAGAAGCACCTGTGCTGTTCTCTGTTCAAAGCCACGACCTTCTGCACATCCCTACCAACATAAAAGGAAATCGAGACTGTGACGTGCTTCCAGAGAGTAGAGTATGATTAGAGCAGAGCGGCTGTGTGAAGTGGACTGAGTAAAACTATTCAGTGAGTTTGGACCGAGACGAGGGAGAGGGAGGTTAATGAGTGGAGATGAGAACTCCTGAATTCAAACCGCTGGGGACAGGCAGCCATGGAGTTGAATGAAGACGAAGAACAGAGTGAGGGGCTGGGGAGAGAAGGGAAGGAGATGAAAGGCTCGGGTTGATATCGTCGTCTCTACCAGCTTCAGGAAATCCCAATACACTTTATGGTAGATGAAGTACTTTCAAAATCTGGTCATTGATGAAATGTGGTAATCACAGCCTCCATTTCATACACAGCAAGTCCTCACAAAACTCAGCATAATATTTCCAGATGACGTGTAATTTCAGTGATGATGGGCTCAGGACAAATCCCAGGGAATAAAAAACTCCTCTCCCTTGTAAAAAAACAAAAACTTAAAAAGGTAGCACTCTCTCAGTCCTACTCTCCCTCGATTGTATTCTCCTGTTCTCCCTCACTCCTGCACTCCCTCATTCCTACAGCCTCCTCAGTCCTATGCTCACTCACTCCTGTTCTCCCTCCCTCCCATTCTCCCTCACTCCCATTCTCCCTCAGTCCTACAATGCCTCACTCCTGCTCTCCCTCAATCCTACATTCCCACAGTCCTACACTCCCTCAGTCCTGCACTCCCTCATTCCTACAGCCCCTCAGTCCTATGCTCACTCACTCCTGTTCTCCCTCCTTCCCATTCTCCCTCACTCCCATTCTCCCTCACTCCTGCTCTCCCTCGGTCCTACATTCCCACAGTCCTACTCTCCCTCATTCTTACGCTCTCTCAGTCCTGCTCTCCCTCATTCCTACATTCCCACAGTCCTACGCTCTCTCAGTCCTGCACTCCCTCAATCCTACACTCCCTCACTCCTGCTCTCCCTCAGTCCTACAATGCCTCACTCCTGCTCTCCCTCACTCCTACTCTCCCTCATTCCTACGCTCTCTCAGTCCTGCACTCCCTCATTCCTGCTCTCCCTCAGTCTACACTCCCTTATTCCTACACTCCCTTAATTTGACACTCCCTCACTCCTACATTCTCTCACTCCTGCAGTTCCTCAGTCCTGCACTCCCTCAATCCTTCACTCCCTCAATCCTACACTCCCTCACTCCTGCACTCCCTTGCCCTACTCTCAGGGTCAGGATTCAGACAGGGGTTCTGGACCAGAGGGGTCTGGGAACTCGTTGGAGGTGATAGGGTAGGCTGAGAGATTACTTACAAAGTACAGGAGAATTAACACTAGGCTTTATGCACTGAATGTATGAACAATACGTCACAGGGAACCTTTTCAGCCTCACAGGAAGGACTGTGTTCCATTCTGGGCACTGGACTAATGGTCTTATGGACTTTAGGAAGGGTGAGAAGGCTTTGGGGAAGTTGCAGAAGATATCGACCAGGAGGATCCCAGCACTGAGGAACCGTAGTGGTTTGGATAGACTGGAAATTGTGGGATGGATCTCCCTGGAACAGAGGGGGCTAGGGGAGATCTGTTAGAGATGTCACAAATCCGGAGGCCGGGTGAACGTGAAAGGAACAAAACAACATAAGGAAAATTCTTTCACACAGCGAGTAGTTGGCTCTGAATGCGAGGCAGTGGGAGTACTCTAGTCAGAGTCATTGTTCAAAAGAGAGAAGAGTACATTTTGGAAATGAAATCTATTTTTTCAGTAAGAGAAGTGAATCTACTATCTCATCTCAAATGCCAAGTGACTGACCCTTACTGACCAGTTTGCCACGTGAAACCTTACGTGAAATCCACGTAGACAACATCCACTTCATCAACTTTCCTGGTAGCTTTCTTGAAAGACTCTAAGTTTGACTAGACATGACCTACCATGCTCAAAACCATTTTGATTATCCCTAATCAGGCCCTGTCCACCCAAATGCGTAAACCTAGCTGGTCCCTTGTCCAACAAGATGCTCTGGACCTCATGTCTACCTCCTTATGGCTTTACACCTTATTGTCTATCTCACTGCACTTTCTCTAACACGCTCCTGCATTCAGTTACCATTGTTTCCTCTCTCAATGCACAGTGTGACAAATTGATCTGTAAGAATGGTATGCAAGAAAGATTTTCGCTACATGTGACCTCAGTAAACCAATTTATCAATGTACACTGTATGACAATAGACTAATCTGAATCTGTTTTGACTGAGAGTGAGAATGTTCTCATGGGCCAGTATTTATTCCTCTGAATAACAGATCATCAGTTCATTATCTGCAGGAGCTCGCTGAGTGCCAGTTGCCAGTGCCACTGGCTGCTGTGCTTTCATTGGTTGGAGAATGTGACAGGTGCATTGAAAGATATTTGCCTTTCATTAAATCTGCTGCCTCTACCTGCACAGAATCAGAATCAGCTTTAGCTGTTCTCACTGAGCATATCTTGTGATTTTTGTTTTGTTTTGCAACAGCAGTGCAGAGCAAACACATAAAGATAGCCGTAAATTACATATTTAAGTGCATTTAAATTACATGGAGCACTGCCACAAGATAGTGTCATCTATCATCACCAACCCATGCCATCTAGGCCATACTCTCTTCTTGCTTCTACCATCAGGCAGGAGGTACAGAAGCCTTAGGTCCCACACCACCAGGTTCAGAAATAGTTATTGCCCTACAATCATCGGCTCCTAAACCAGCATGGATAACTTCACCCACCACAATGAGCCTTAGATCCCACACCACCAGGTTCAGGAACAGTTATTACCCTACACCCATCGGCTCCTGAACCAGTGTGGATAACTTCACTCACCACAATGAGCCTCAGGTCCCACACCACCAGGCTCAGGAACAGTTATTACCCTACACCCATCGGCTCCTGAACCAGTGTGGATAACTTCACTCACCACAATGAGCCTTAGATCCCACACCACCAGGCTCAGGAACAGTTATTACCCTACACCCATCGGCTCCTGAACCAGTGTGGATAACTTCACTCACCACAATGAGCCTCAGGTCCCACACCACCAGGCTCAGGAACAGTTATTACCCTACACCCATCGGCTCCTGAACCAGTGTGGATAACTTCACCCACCACAATGAGCCTTAGATCCCACACCACCAGGCTCAGGAACAGTTATTACCCTACAACCATCGGCTCCTGAACCAGTGTGGATAACTTCACTCACCACAATGAGCCTTAGATCCCACACCACCAGGCTCAGGAACAGTTATTACCCCACAACCATCGGCTCCTGAACCAGTGTATAACCATCAGCCTGACCCTATTCAATGGCCTACAGGCTCACTTTCAAGGACTCTTTACAACTCATGGCCTCAGTATTATTTTATTTGCATGGTTAGTCTTCTTTTGCACACTGATGGTTAGTCATTGTGTATAGCTCTTAATAAATTATATTGTATTCTTTATTTTTCCTGTAAGTGACCTGCAAGAAAATGAATCACAAAGTAGTATATGGTGACATAAACTTACTTCGATAATAGATTTTAGTTTGAATTTGGAATGAATAAATAGTGCAAAAAGCAATAACTTTGAGGACCATTCAGAAATCTGATGGTGTGAGAGGAAAAGGCTGTTCCTGAATCGTTAACTATGGGTCCTCAGGCTCCTGTACCTGGTAGTAATGAGAAGAGGGCATGTTCCGGTAGGTGAGGGCCTTTAGTGAAGGATGCCACCTTTCTGAGGCACCGCCTTTCGAAGGTGGCCTCAATGGTGGAGAGGGCTGAGACTACAACCCTCTGCAGCCTCTTGCTACATACCAGGCTGCTCCTCGCCTCTGTGCACAGAGTTTGATAGACCCCAAGGACGTAATCCTACAGTTCCGCCTGAGGTACTCCCACCCTGCTACAGCAAAGGACAAACCCATCCCACCAACAACCCCTCGCCTCCAGCCTCTTTTTAAGTGGCTGGCACTAAAACTTCCTTCTCATTTTGTTCCTATTTCATTACAGCATCTAATTACCACTTTGGATAATTAGAAAAGCAAGATAAATAATCACATAAATTACCTTTCCCATTGGTGCCCTGCAGAGGGAACTCATTAAAAATGATGTACTACTCACTATCTAACTGCATGTAAAAGGGAGCAGTAAATCTTGAGGCAACAGTCTACAGATAAATTAGCCGCAGACACTTTGAAGTGCTTCTCTCTTCTGTAACCCAATATCAAACGCTTTAATTAGCCGAGAATTTGCTTTTAAATAAATCTTCATTCTGGGATGAAGGGAATCACCATACTTTTTGTTGTTTTTTAAGAAAATAGGTTTGATTGTGATGGGGTAGATGAGGTTGTCCTGAACGGCGGATTTATTCAGGACTCTGAAATACATCAAACAGACTCAGCCAAGTAAACCAAGGCTCATTAAGCGTTCCCAAATGGAACAGCGCCCTGCATTTCCGCAGGTCTGAGCAGACAGAGGGAATAATGCTCTTCCATTTGTCTACAGAAGGCATCACAACCAATCCTGGTCCTCACAACCTGCAATGCTTAGTGCCAGGGACATTGTCAAACATCCCAAGATCCATCGCCATATTTTCACAAGACAAATTTTGCCAACTGGGTAATTATTTCAGCAGGTTCCAAAAGGTTTGGACTGGGCGTTGGTCTTAACAAGCAGGGAGCGGCAGAGGTTTAGAGCTTAGATTATCCAGTGTCAGAGGTAGACCATAAGACTGGAAGAGAATTGCGCCATTTGGCCCATCAAGTCTACTCCACCATTCCATCAAGGCCGATTTATTGACCCTCTCAACCCCAGGTGTACAGTGCAATGTCCGGGCAATGACTGTGCTAAAATCAGCTTTGTTTTCAGAGAAAAGAAGGAGATGGAGGCAGTTAGGTTTAGCCAGAGATGCTGGAGCTCAAGCTTCGGAAGATGAAGGCACAACCTAGTTCTCCCAATCTATCCCCATATCCCCATAAGATATGCTCTCTAATCCAGGAAGCACTTTGGTAAATCTCCTCTGCACTCTATAAAGCTTCCACATCCTTCCCATAATGAGGTGACCAGAACTGAACGCAATATTCCAAGTGTAATCTAACCAGGGTTTTATAGAGTTCATGCCTTTTGAACTCAACCCCCCGACTAATGGAGGCCAATACACCATAAGCCTTCTTAACAGCCGTAAAAACCTGTGCAGCAACTTTGAGGCATCTATGTACATGGACCCCAAGATCCCTCTGTTCCTCCACACTGGTAAGAATCCTGCCTTTAGCCCTGTAATCAGCTTTGAAGTTTGACCTTCCAAGTGTATCACTTCACTCTTTTCCAGGGTGTTCTGTGTTCAATGTCTCTCTACCATCCATATATCACCCATTGGTCTTGCCCAGCTGTTGAGAGCTTCTGCAGATGCGCGGTGGAGAGACTGCTGACGGGTCGTATCATGGCCCTTGAATGGAAAATAACTACAAAAACGAGTGGATACGGCCCAGTCCGTCACAGGTAAAGCCCTCTCCACCACTGAGCACATTTACAAGGAACACTGTCGCAGGAAAGCATCACCCATCATCCAGGAGCCTCACCACACCAGGCCATGCTCTCTTCTCACTGCTTCCATCAGGAAGGAGGCACAGGAGCCTCAAGTCCCACACCGCCACATTCAGGAACAGTTATTACCCCTCAAAATTCAAAGTAAATTTATTATCAAAGTACATATATGTCACTAAATACAGCCCTGGGATTCATTTTCTTCTGGGCATATTCAATAAATCTATAATAGAATAATAACCATAATAGAACCAATGAAAGGCCACACCAGTTACGGTGTCATCAGGCTCTTGAACCAGAAGGGATAACCTCATTCACTCCAACATCGAACTGATTCCACAAACTGGGGACTCACTTTTAAGGACTCTAAAACTCATGCTCTTGTTTTTTATTGCATATTTATTATTATTATTATTATTATTATTATTATTATTATTATTATTATTATTATTATTATTATTATTATCATCATCATCATCATCATCTTTTCTTTTTGTATTTGTGTAGTTTGTGGACTTTTGCACATTGTCTGTCTCTTTTGTGTGCGGTTTTTCATTGATTCTATTCTGCTTCGTTCTATTTACTATGAATGCCCACAAGAAGATGAATGCCAGGGTAATATATGGTATGCAGTATGTACTTTGATAATAAATCTACTTTAAGCTTTGAACTTTGAATTTCGAGAGTAACCTTGGTTTGGTCAGACTGTGAGTGATGTCTGCCTACCTCGGGTCTGCGGCTGAGTAAAGGGTCTCAGGATTTCGACCCCGTGACAACAGAGTCCATCTCCAGTAATATATCCCAAGCCCTACCAGAACCAAAGATCAATCATTCCCAGGTGAGGCCAATACCCCAGTTTGCTCTTCCAGAAGTGTTAACACTTGTCCCCAGTCCAGCTCAAAGGTCCAGTCTACAAATGGCTTCACAACAACCCGTGAAATGCTGACAGAGTGCAGCTCAAATGAATTAGGCAAGTGCTAGCTAATTCCCGACTCCTTGTGTTCACTGCTGGCTGTGTGGAGGGAGGGAACGACGAGTGAGAGCGGAGAAACAGAAAAAGAAGTTGCCAAGAGCAACATAGGCAGGTAAACCTATGATAAATAGACTGGGTAGGGTGTCAAAATCTGTTCCCGGGCAGGAACATGCAGTAAAACTTACAGAAGTGAAGTTTAAATGTGGCAAGTTTTTTTACGCAGAGACTGGTAGATGGCCTGAAATGGGTAACCAGGGTAGTAGTTGAAATTGACAGTTTGGTGGAGTTTAAGATGATTTTAGATAGACATGTGGATATGAAGGGAATGGTGGGATACTACGCATGGTACACAGGAGGAGGATGTTTTGGGCCTCTTATCTAAGAAAGGATGTGCTGGCATCCAGAGGAGGTTCACGAGAATGATCCCAGGAGTGAAAGGGTTAACATGAGGAGTGTTGGATGGCTCTGGGCATGTACTCACCGGAGTTTAACTCATTGAAACCTCTCAAACATTGAAAGGTCTAGATAGAACGGGTGTGGAAAAGATGTTTCCTGTACTGGAGGAGTCTAGGACCAGAGGCCACAGCCTCAGAGCTGAGAGACCTCCATTAAGAACAGAGATGAGGGAGGAATTCCTTTAGCCAGAGGGTGGTGAATCTGTGGAATTCATTGCCACTGACAGCTGTACAGGCCAAGTCATTCGGTATATTTAAGATGGAGGTTGCTAGGTTCCTGATTAAATAGGGCATAAAAGGTTATGAGGAGAAGTCAGAAGAATAGGGTTGAAAGGGATAGTAAATCAGCCATGATGGAATGGCAGAGCTGGGCTGAATGGTCTTATGGTCTCATTCTTTCCATCAGGGAGAAGGTACAGGAGCCCAGATGTAATAGTAGGCCTCAGTTAGTCTTGATAGACCATGGATTTGCACCTTGGAAAGTTTCCAGGGCACAAGCCTGGGCAAGGTTTTTTTTTAATGGAAGACCGGCACTTGTCCAAGTTGCAAGTCTCCCCTCTCCACACCACCGATGTTGTCCAAGGGAAGGGCATTAGGACCCATACAGCTTGGCACCGGTGTCGTCGCAGAGCAATGTGTGGTTAAGTGTCTTGCTCAAGGACACACACGCAGCCTCAGCCAAGGCTCGAACTAGCGACCTTCAGATAACTAGACGAATGTCTTAACCACCAACACAGGAGCCCAAATACCCACACGCGACAATACAGGAACAGCTTCTTCCCCTGGGTGTTCAGATTTCTGCTAAATCCAAAACTACCTCACTGTTCCTTTATTTTGCATTTTTTTGGTAATTTCTTGTGATTTTCTTGTGGTAATCTCTGGATTGCTGGCCCATGCCTTGGACTAGTGAGGATAAGAATAGGATAAATTGTCACGTGAATGCGTGGCGCGGGCAGGGGTTCTGATTTATGAATCATTAGGATCTCTTCTGGGGAAGGTACAACCTGTACAGAAGGGACGGGTTACACCTGAACCCAAGGAGGTCCAATATCCTTGCAGGTAGATATGCTAGAGCTGTTCAGGAGGGATTAATCTAATTTGGCAAGGGGGAAGGGAACTGGAGTGATAGGGCTGAGGATGGGGTAGTTGGTTTACAAACAGAGGCCATGTGTAGTGAGACTCCTAGCAAGGACAGGCTGATGACAGCAGTCAAAAGGATGAGTTGCAATGTAAAAGACAGACAAAATCGAAAAGGGTGAAAACAGGATGAAAGACTTTATATTTGAATGCGCACAGTATATGGAATAAGGTGTTGAATCATTGTGGGTAGAGCTAAGGAACTGCAAGGGTAAAAAGACCCTGATGGGAGTTGTATACAGACCCCCAAACAGTAGTAAAGATGTGGTCTGCAACTTATAATGGGAGATAGAAAATGCATACCGAAAGCGCTACGTTACGATAGTCACGGGGATCTCAATATGCAGGTAAAATGGGAAAATCAGATTAGTGCCGGATCCCAGGAAGGGGAATTTGTAGAATGTTAATGAGATGGCATTTTAGAACAACCCGTGGTTGAGCCACCATGGGATCAGCTGTTCTGGATTGAGTGTTGTGCAATGAGCCGGAATTGATTAGAAAAGGTAAAAGAACCCTTGGGGGCAAGGAATCATAATATGATCGAATTCACCCTGAAATTTGAGAAGGAGAAGCTAAAGTCAGATGTATCAGCATTAGAGTAGAGTAAAGGGAATTACAGAGGCATGGGAGAGAAGCTGGGCAAAATTGATTGTAAAAAGAACACTGGCAGGGATGATGGCAGAGCAGCAATGGCTGGAATTTCTGGAAGCAATTTGGAAGGTGTATACATCCCAAAGAAGGAGAAGAATTGTAAAGGCAAGATGACCCAACTGTGGCCAACAAGAGAAGTCAAAGCCAACATAAAAGACAAAGAGGGGCTTATAATAGAGCAAAAATTAGTGACTATTTTTTAAAATGGAGAGAAAATTTAAAAATCTGGGGTGCAAAGGGACTCGGGAGCCCTTGTGTAGGATTCCCTGAAGGTTAATTTGTAGGTTGATTCAGTAGTGAGGAAGACAAATGCCATGTTAGCATTCATATCAAAACGACTGGAATATAAAAGCAAGGATGTAATGTTGAGACTTTGTAAAGCACTGGTGGGACCTCACTTGGAGAATTGTGGGCAGTTTTGGGCCCCTTATCTGAGAAAGGAAGTGCTGACATTGGAGGGGGTTCAGATGAGGTTCACTAAAATGATTCTGGGATTGAAAAGTTTGTCATATGAGGACTGTTTGATCACTCTGCACCTGTATTCACAGGAATTCAGAAGAATGAGGGGTGACCTCATCAAAACCTATCTAATGTTGAAACATCTTGATGAAGTGGATGTGGAGAGGATGTTTCCTCTGGTGGGGGAGTCTAAGACCAGAGGACACAGCCTCAGAATAGAGGGGCATCCTTTTATAATGAAGCTGAGAAGAAATGACTTTAGCCAGAGAGTGGTGAATCTGTGGAATTTGTTGCCACAGGCTGCTGTGGAGGCCAAGTTATTGGATATATTTAAGGCAGAGGTTGATAGATTCTTGATTGGTCAGGGCATGAAGGGTTACGGGGAGAAGGCAGGAGATTGGGGCTGAGAGGAAAAATGGATCAGCCATGATGAAATGACAGCAGACTTGATGGGCTGAATGGCCCAATTCCACTCTTCTGTCTTTTGGTAATCACATTCTGGCTAATTAGTGCTTCACTATGGTGATATTTAACTTCCTTCCTTTTATTTTAGTCTTACTGTACTGAGACTTGACCAAAAACAGAGCTTATCATTGTCCTGGTTCCAGGATAGAAGAATACCGTTTAGACTGATGCTGTTAAGGAGTGATATTTATTTTGTGTTAAAGTATTATGGCCAAGCCATTGTTTTGGCATTAGCTTTAGTTTGACAGTTCTAGTTAACGGCCCTGTTGGCCTGGCATTGATTGTTTTTCCTTCATTTCTGCACAGTCCCTACTAAAGTCGGTGAACTGTCAACCCACTTCAGTGTTTTTCTCTCTCGGTACTCCAAGCCGTAACCATACATTTTTGTTAGCCTTGATCTGGCCACGCGAACGGGTAGATGGGGCTTCTGTGTAATAGCTTGTATGAAAGCGAACACTTCCACAGAGCAGCACTCCATCTGCATCACCTGTAGTCCAGGTGAAGGGTCTCGCCCCAAAACATCAACCGTTCACTTCCCAACACAGTTCCTCCAGTTTCAGTATCAGCCTGGTATACGGGCTCCACATCTCATAGTGGGAATGCCACCCACACACAACCACGTTCCTCATCTCCCTCTAATCCTTGCACCAGTTCCTTTAGAAAGGCACATGGATGAAAGAAAAATGAAGGTCTTTGTAGGAGGGAAGGATTAGATTGATCTTAGAGTAGGTTAAAAGGTTGGCACGATACTGTGGGCCGAATGGCCTATACTGTTCTATTTTCTAGGTTTTATATTCTTTCCTGCAGTTCGTTTTGATCCAGGTTTTGATTCTTTTTCTGAGGGAAAGGTTCCTCCCTACTTACTCTGCACCCCTCATTATTATTATTCATTGTCTCTCCTCAGTTTCCTCGGTTCCAAATAAAAACCACTCCAGCCTAACCAAACTTACCTTTGTGGCCCATGGTTGCCAACATCTTCGTAACCAGGTCCTTGCTGAGCCAGGAGTTAATTCTAGCCATGACCAAACTCTCAACCACTCTATTACATTATTTATTTGTTTAGAGACACAGTACGATAACAGGCCTTGCTAGCCCAGCAAGCCCATGCCGCCTAATTACACCCGTCTGACCAATTAACCTGCTAACTGTACATCTTTGGGAATGTGGGAGGAAACCAGAGCACCTGGAGGAAACCCACGCGGTCATGGGGAGAACAGACGAAGTCCTTACAGTGGGCAGCACTGACTGAACCCGGGTCGTGCATTGAAAATGCTGGAAACCTCAATAAGGCCAGCAGCACTGGTGGAAAGAAATACAGGCCTAGCGTCAACGTTGTGTTTACTGTCATCTATGCCCAAGTATATGCCTGCAGAGGCGCATCAACATCACAGGCACAGAGCCTCATGAAAACAGGATTCACAAGAGAAATATAAAATAATGTTTACAAGAAGAACACATTTAGAACAACAAAGGAACCAAGTCCATCTTAGTGCAAAGTTTCAAAACAGTAGTGATTAGGGTTATGCCAGTCAGATCAGGAACCAGGTGGTTGAAGGAAGTAGCTTTTCATGAGCCTGGTGTTGTGGGTTCTGTATCTCCTGCCCAAATGAGAAGATGGCATGGCCTAGATGGTGGGGATCTTTGATGGTGGAGTTTGCCTTCTTGAGGGTGGCGAAGGGTGTGCCTGGGATATATTGAGCAGAGTCCACTGCTCTCTGCAGCTTCTTATATGCCTGTGTGCATTCTAATTGCCATAACAGGCCAGACAGGAAAATGGGGTTGAAAATGAAAATAAGTCAGTCGTGATTGAATGGTGAAGCAGACTTGATGCCTTAATTCTGCTCCCATGTCTTATGGTCACTTATGTATGACCACTTTTAACAGAACATCTGGAGAAGTTTGTTAGAGTGCCTGGTGACAAGCTGAACCCCTTTAACCTCCTAAGAAAGCAGAGTTGTTCTTTCAGATCTTTAGAGACATACAGCATGGAACCACCATCTTATCATGTCTATGCTGTGGAGATTCAAGTGCTTATATGCCACACAATAAACGTATCATCTACAAACCTTGAAATGTCCTGTGTATCTGATCAAGTCATTAATATTTCAAATCATTTGTTCCCACATCTGGAGACGCCTTCGTGATCACCTCTCACATCTGGGAAACAGCCCTTCACTAAGACTTGCTCCCTGACTCTAAACCAACATTACATCCACAATGGCACTGCTCCTTTCATCCCAGAAACTTTACTTATATCGTCTACTATCTGATATTTAATCAAGAGCCATTTGAAAGTCAATGCAATAACATCTGCTCAAAGTACTGCTGGCTGGATTCTTAGCAGTATGGAGGAACATAGGGATCTTGGGGTCCACATCCATAGATCCCTCAGAGTTGCCGCACAGATCGATAGGGTGGTTAAAAAGACGTATTAGGCAAGGGCTTTCATTGGAGACAGAGGAAAGATAAATTAGTTTTATTTGTTACATGCACATCTCAACATCAAACGTCAGAATATCACTGGCAGATGTCGTGAAATGTGATGTTTTGTACAGCAGTGCAGTACTATACATAATTTAAAAACTATAAATCACAATAATAGATGTATATGTATATTATATATATAATTTAATAAGAAGTGCAAGAAGAGAGCAAAAAAAGAAAAAAAAAGTAGTGAGGTAGTATATATAGGTTCATCATTCATTTAGAAATCTGATGGTGGTGGGGAGGAAGTTCCTAAAATGTTAAATGAGTGTCTTCAGGCTCCTGTACCTCCTCTGTGATGGCAGCAATGGGAAAAGGGCATGTTCTAGGTGTTCTAGGTGAAGATGGATGCTGCCTTTTGAGATGACCTCGATGCTGGGGAGGCGAGTGTCCACAATGGAGCTGGCTGAGCTTACGACTTTTTCTGATCCTGTGCAGTGACCCCTCCATACCGGACAGTGACCCAACTAGTCAGAATGCTCTCCATGGTACATCTGTAGAAATTTGCCGGTCTTTAGTGGCATGCCAAGTCTCCTCAAACTCCTGATGAAATATAGCCGCTGTCTTGCCTTCCCTGTAATTGCATCGATACGTTAGGCCCAGGGTAGATCCTCGGAAACGTTGACACCCGGGAACTTCAAACCACTCACTCTTTCCGCAGCTGATCCCTCGATGAGGACTGGTGTGTGTCCCTTGATTTCCACTTCCTGAAGTCCACCATCAATTCCTTGTTCTTACTAATGCTGAGTGCAAGGCTGTTGCTTCGACACCACTCAACCAGCTGATCTATCTCACTCCTGTATGCCTTCTTATCATCATCTGAAACACTGCCAACAATAGCTATGTCATCAGCAAACTTATAGATGGTGTTTGGGCTGTGCCTAGCCACCCGGTCGTGAGTGTAGAGAGAGTAGAGCAGTGGGCTAAGCACACACCCCTGGGGTTGATTGTCAGCGAGGAGGAGATGTTTTTCTTTATCTGCCCTGACTGTTCTCCTGGTGAAGGCATTGAGGATCCCGTTACAGTGGGAGGTACAGAGGCCCAGGTTTTGGAGCTTGTTGAGGGTATAATGGTACACACTGTGCTATAAGCAATAAACAACAGCCCGATGTATTGTCCAGGTGATCCTAGGCCAAGTGGAGAGTCGTGAGATTGCATCCGCTGCAGACTGACCTATAGACAAACTGCAGTGGGTCAAGGCCTTTGTTTAGACAGGAGTTGATTCTGGCCGTGACCAAACTCTCAATGCACTTCATCACAGTAGGTGTGAGTGCAACTGGGCAACGGTCACTGAGACAGCTCACTCTGCTCTTCTTGGTATGATTGTCAGCCCTTTGAACCAGGTGGAAACCTCTGACCAAGGTAGTGAGAGGTTGAAGATGTCTTTGAACACTCTTTCCAGTTGGTTGGCACCGGTTTGCAGTGCCCTGCCAAGTAGACTATCAGGGCCTGACGCCTTGTGAGGAGTTAACCCTCATGAAAGATGTTCTGATGTTGGCCTCCAAGACAGACTATAACAGGGTCACCAGGTGCTGCAGGGATTAACACAGGTGTAGTGCTATTGCCCCTTTCAAAGGGCGCATAAAAGATTCACATATGTGTCATTTGTATCAAATCAAATCAATTAATTAATTAAGGGATGGAATTCAAGAGCCAATCAATAATGTTGCAGCTCTATAAAACGCTGGTAGGACCATACTTGGAGTATTGCTTCAGTTCTGGTCATTTCATTATAGCAAGGGTGTGGAAGCTATAGAGAGGGTACAGAGGAGATTTACCAGAATGCCGTCCGGATTAGAGAACATAAGGACAGGTTAGGTGAGTTAGGGCTTTTCTCTCTGAAGTGAAGGTGTCACGGTCCGGATTGGGTTCCCTTTAAACTTACCTTGTTTGTGTTACGATCCGGACCGTTGACTCCTTGTTTCCCTTTAATTCCCTGTTTTCTCGTGTCCCTCGGGCTTGGTAATTAAAGGCAATTTACTCTCGACCGAACTGGCAGTTTATAAGTCTCCGGCTTCAGCCGTTCGGCACGAGAGTGTTATGGAGCGTTAACGAAGTCACTGTAGCCAGTGCGAGCCAAAGCCATCTAGCCAGAGCCAGCCAAGTCTCCTCCCGAAGCAAGTGCCAGCAAGCCACCTTCCCTTGGCAGAGAACCATAGAACATTACAGCACAGAAACAGGCCTTTTGGCCCTTCTCGGCTGTGCCAAACCATTTTTCTGCCTGGACCCACTGACCTGCACCTGGGCCATATCCCTCCATACACCTTTCATCCACATACCTGTCCAAGCTTTTCTTAAATGTTAAAAGTGAGCCTGCATTTACCACTTCATCTGGCAGCTCATTCCACACTCCCACCACTCTCTGCGTGAAGAAGCCCCCCCTAATGTTCCCTTTAAACTTTTCCCCCTTCACCCTTAATCCATGTCCTCTGGGTTTTTTCTCCCCTAGCCTCAGTGGAAAAAGCCTGCTTGCATTCACTCTATTGAGACCCATCATAATTTTATACACCTCTATCAAATCACCCCTCATTCTCCTACATTCCAGGGAATAAAGTCCTAACCTATTCAACCTTTCTCTGTAACTCAGTTTCTCAAGTCCCGGAAACATCCTTGTAAACCTTCTCTGCACTCTTTCAACCTTATTAATATCCTTCTTGTAATTAGGTGACCAAAACTGCACACAATTCTGACCTTGCCAGAGTGGGTCCAGCAAGGTTAACCCGCCAGGGTGAGTCAAGAGCTCACCACTGCTTGGAGCAAATTTGTGCCCCGTTTTAGTACCGTCTATCATTGTGTGGTCTCCGTATCCATGTCCTGTGTCTAAAAGAGGTCCCAGCCCTGTACCCTAGAAGGGTCTTGACCCTGTGTCAAGAAGAGTCCCAACTCCATCCTGTGTCTAAGGAGGATTCCCGGCTTAGTGTTTTATGTCCTGTGTCTGAGTCTGTCCCGTGAACAAGAAGAGTCCCAACTCCATCCTGTGTCTAAAGAGGAGTCCTGGCTCAGTGTTCTATGTCCTGTGTTCAAGTATCAAGTCCTGGCTCCGAGGTTTAATTATCAAGTCCAAGCTCTGAGGTCCGTGTTCCGAGCGCTGGCTCCGAGGTCCGTGTTCCCAGTCCAGGCTCCGAGGTCCGTGTTCCGAGTCCTGGCTCCGAGGTCCGTGTTCCCAGTCCTGGCTCTGAGGTCCGTGTTCCGAGTCCTGGCTCCGTGGTCCGTGTTCCGAGTCCTGGCTCCGAGGTCCGTGTTCCGAACCCTGGCTCCGAGGTCCGTGTTCCGAGTCCTGGCTCCGAGGTCCGTGTTCCGAGCCCTGGCTCCGAGGTCTGTGTTCCCAGTCCTGGCTCCGAGGTCCGTGTTCCCAGTCCTGGCTCCGAGGTCCGTGTTCCGAACCCTGGCTCCGAGGTCCGTGTTCCGAGTCCTGGCTCCGAGGTCCGTGTTCCCAGTCCTGGCTCCGAGGTCCGTGTTCCCAGTCCTGGCTCCGTGGTCCGTGTTCTGAGCGCTGGCTCTGAGGTCCGTGTTCCGAGTCCTGGCTCCGAGGTCCGTGTTCCCAGTCCTGGCTCCGAGGTCCGTGTTCTGAGCGCTGGCTCTGAGGTCCGTGTTCCCAGTCCTGGCTCCGAGGTCCGTGTTCCCAGTCCTGGCTCCGTGGTCCGTGTTCCGAGTCCTGGCTCCGAGGTCCGTGTTCCGAGTCCTGGCTCCGAGGTCCGTGTTCCCAGTCCTGGCTCCGAGGTCCGTGTTCTGAGTCCTGGCTCCGAGGTCCGTGTTCCCAGTCCTGGCTCCGAGGTCCGTGTTCTGAGCGCTGGCTCCGAGGTCCGTGTTCCCAGTCCTGGCTCCGAGGTCCGTGTTCTGAGCGCTGGCTCCGAGGTCCGTGTTCCCAGTCCTGGCTCCGAGGTCCGTGTTCTGAGTCCTGGCTCCGAGGTCCGTGTTCCCAGTCCTGGCTCCGAGGTCCGTGTTCCGAGTCCTGGCTCCGAGGTCCGTGTTCCCAGTCCTGGCTCCGAGGTCCGTGTTCCGAGACCTGGCTCTGAGGTCCGTGTTCCCAGTCCTGGCTCCGAGGTCCGTGTTCCCAGTCCTGGCTCCGTGGTCCGTGTTCCGAGTCCTGGCTCCGAGGTCCGTGTTCCGATCCCTGGCTCCGAGGTCCGTGTTCCCAGTCCTGGCTCCGTGGTCCGTGTTCTGAGCGCTGGCTCCAAGGTCCGTGTTCCCAGTCCTGGCTCCGAGGTCCGTGTTCCCAGTCCTGGCTCTGTGGTCCGTGTTCTGAGTCCTGGCTCCGAGGTCCGTGTTCCGAGCGCTGGCTCCGAGGTCCGTGTTCCGAGTCCTGGCTCCGAGGTCCGTGTTCTGAGCGCTGGCTCCGAGGTCCGTGTTCCGAGTCCTGGCTCCGAGGTCCGTGTTCTGAGTCCTGGCTCCGAGGTCCGTGTTCTGAGCGCTGGCTCTGAGGTCCGTGTTCCCAGTCCTGGCTCCGAGGTCCGTGTTCTGAGCACTGGCTCTGACGTCCGTGTTCCCAGTCCTGGCTCCGAGGTCCGTGTTCCGAGTCCTGGCTCCGAGGTCCGTGTTCCCAGTCCTGGCTCCGAGGTCCGTGTTCCGAGTCCTGGCTCCGAGGTCCGTGTTCCCAGTCCTGGCTCCGAGGTCCGTGTTCCGAGTCCTGGCTCCGAGGTCCGTGTTCCCAGTCCTGGCTCCGAGGTCCGTGTTCCCAGTCCTGGCACCGAGGTCCGTGTTCCCAGTCCTGGCTCCGAGGTCCGTGTTCCGAGTCCTGGCTCCGAGGTCCGTGTTCCGAGTCCTGGCTCTGATCCCCGAGCTCCCAGTCCTGGCCCAGGGCCTGAGTCTTGTCCATTACACTTATTCCCGCTTCCACTTTGCTCTCCTTGATTTCTCTCTGTTCAATCCTTGCTTCATGGCTCTCCTTGTAACTAGTAATAAACTCTAGTTAACCCTACAAAACCTGTTTGAGTCCTCCCCCAGCACCCTCGCCCCCACATTGTGACAGGGGGAGGATGAAAGGTGATTGATAGAGGCTTAGATAGGATTCTTCCTCCGGATAGAAATGGCTACGATGAGAGGGCGTACTTTTAAGGTGCTTGGAAGGGGATGACAGAGGTAAGGTTTTTACACAGAGAATGGTAGGCGTGTAAAAGATACCCCTTGGGGTGGTGGTTGTGATAAATACATCAGGGACGTCTAAGCAACTCTTAGATAGGCACCTGGATGTAAGAAAAATGGAGGACTATGTGGGAGGAAAGGGTTAGAGTGATCTCGAAGTTGGTTAAAAGGTCAGCACAACGTTGAGGGCTGAAGGGCCGTCGAAAAGACAACAATCATACCAGCACCCAAGAGCAGGGTGAGCTGCCTGAATGAGTATCGACCAGCAAGCACCCACATCGATAGTGATGAAATGCTTCCGGAGTTTGGTTATTGACACCTGTCTCAACAAGGACCTGGACCCACTGCAATTTGCCTATCGCCACAATAGGTCTACGGCAGACGGGATTTTTTTTAATTCGCAGTTTTTGTCTCTATTATTATGTCTTGAATTTTACTGCAGCTGCAAAATCAACAGATTTCACAACACATGCCAGTGATATTAAACATGATTCTGATTTCTGTGTTGTGCTGTTCTATGTTCTGTGTGCCATGTTCCATGTTCTACAGTATGTCTTCACTATTAGTGAATGTGCTGAAGAATTGAAGAATCCAGGTATAAATGAGGATGGGAGTCGCGTAGGGAGCGATCCCTGCGGGAAGCAGAAAGAGGGGGGGAGGGAAAGATGTGCTTGGTGGTGGGATCCCGTTGGAGGTGGCGGAAGTTACAGAGAATTATATGTTGGACCCGGAGGCTGGTGGGGTGGTAGGTGAGGACAAGGGGAACCCTACCCCTAGTGGGGTGGCGGGGGGTGGGGTGAGAACAGATGTGCATGAAATGGGAGAGATGCGTTTGAGAGCAGAGTTAATGGTGGAGGGAAGCCCCTTTCTTTAAAAAAGGAAGAAATTTCCCTCCCCCCCTTTTCTGCTTTCTGCAAAGATCGCCCCCTATGCGACTCACTTGTCCATTTGTTCCCCCCCCCACCCACCATCTCTTCCCACTGATCTCCCTCCTGGCACTTATCCTTGTAAGCGGAACAAGTGCTACACCTGCCCTTACACTTCCTCCCTCACCACCATTCAGGGCCCCAGACAGTCCTTCCAGGTGAGGTGACACTTCACCTGTCAGTCGTCTGGTGTGGTATACTGCGTCCGGTGCTCCCGGTGTGGCCTTTTATATATTGGTGAGACCCGACGCAGACAGGGAGACCGTTTCGCTGAACACCTACACTCCGTCCACCAGAGAAAGCAGGATCTCCCGGTAGCCACACATTTTAATTCCACATCCCATTCCCATTCTGATATGTCTATCCATGGCCTCCTCTACTGTCAAGATGAAGCCACACTCAGGTTGGAGGAACAACACCTTATATGCCTTATATGGGTAGCCTCCAACCTGATGGCATGAACATTGATTTCTCTAACTTCCGTTAATGCCCCTCTTCCCCTTCTTACCCCATCCCTTATTTATTAATTTATTTGTTTATTTATCTATATTTAATTATTTATTTATTCTTCCTTTCCCCCCCCCCCCCTTTTTTCTCTCTCTGCCCCTCTCACTATCACTCCTTGCCTGTTCTCCATCTCCCTCTGGTGCTCCCCTCCCTCTTTCTTTCTCCCCAGGCCTCCTGTCCTATGATCCTTTCCCTTCTCCAGCTCTGTATCCCTTTTGCCAATCACCTTTCCAGCTCTTGGCTTCATCCCCACCCCCTCCGGTCTTTTCCTATCATTTCAGATTTCCCCCACCCCCTCCCACTTTCATACCTCTTACAATCTTTTCTTTCAGTTGGTCCTGATGAAGGGTCTCGGCCCAAAACGTCAACTGTACTTCTTCCTATAGATGCTGCCTGGCCTGCTGCGTTCCACCAGCATTTTGTGTGTGTTGCTTGAATTTCCAGCATCTGCAGATTTCCTCGTGTTTGAGAAACTTTGGGCTTTTTGACCATCATTCCATAGTCTGGTAACTTATCCAAATATATTTGACAGTATGAATTTCAGTTCCTTTCCCTCCTTTGCCTCTAGATTAGCCCAGCTCACTGAGTATCAGTCTAGTAGCTGAACCACTATGTACTGTTCCCACTGACGGCTTAGCTCAGAGACAAAGTAAGACTTTTATTTCTACACTGTTTATCGTAGTACTCCAAAGTACTTCACAGTCAAGTACCTACATTTGAAGTATAATCGCTGATTTTTGTTTAACTCACTTATGGAATGTGGACATAGATGTCAAGGCCGGAATTTCACACTCACTGCCCTTGAGAAGGTAGGGGTGAGGTGCCACTTCTGGGGAAGGTGCTCCCACAGAGCTGCTGGGGAGGGAGTTGCTGGACTCACTCTAGTGACGATGAAGGAACACTGATATCACTTGCCAATACAAAGCGGCATTATTTTAAGGTGATTGGAGGAAAATGTAGAGGGGAGATGTCAGAGGTATGTTTTTTATACTGAGAGTGGTAGAGGCAAAGGCATTTGGGACATTTAAAAGTCTCCTGATAGGCACATGAGATGATAGAAAAATAGAGGACGATGTGGGAGAGAAGGACTAGATTGATGGGTTGGCACAACATGGTAAGCCAAAGGGCTTATGCTGTGCTGTATCGGTCTATGTTGTACGTCCTTAATTTACTTTCTCCCCAGGGTGGAACTAGCCAATACAAGGGGGCAAAATTTGAAAGTGATTGGAGGGAAGTATTGGGGGGGTGGGATGTCAGAGGTAAGTTTTTTACACAGAGAGCGGTAGGTGTGTGGAATGTCCTGCCAGTGGTGGTGATAGAGGTAAATACATTAAAGACATTTAAGAGACTCTTAGGCAGGCACATGGGTGATTGAAATGTGGAGGGGTATTGGCAGGGAGTAGAATAATCTTGGAGTTGGTTAAAAGGTTGGCACAATATCGTGGCCTGTACTGTGCTCTAATGTGCTATGTTCTATATGTAAGTGATTTTTTTAAAAACTGATTCTGATTAGTACAGAGTGGGATCACTGACCAGGAGATCAAATTCCTACAGCAACTAAGCAAATCTTAACAACACATTTCATTGTATCTTTTGATCTTTTGATATCTTCATGTACATGTGATACATAAAGCCAATTTACAATCTTCACCAACTTTCACCCCGCCCTCAAATTCACCTGGTCTATTTCCGACACCTCCCTCCCCTTTCTAGATCTTTCTGTTTCTATCTCTGGAGACAGCCTATCCACCGATGTCTACTACAAACCTACAGACTCTCACAGCTACCGAGACTATTCCTCCTCCCACCCTGTCTCCTGCAAAAATGCTATCCCTTTCTCTCAATTCCTCCACCTCCGCCACATCTGCTCTCAGGATGAGGCCTTTCATTCTAGGACAAAGGAGATGTCTTCTTTTTTTAAAGAAAGGGACTTCCCTTTGTCCACTATCAACTCTGCCCTCCATCGTGTCTCCCGTATTTCATGCACCTCTGCCTTCACCCCATCCCCCTGCCAGCCCACCAGGGATAGAGTCCCCCTGGTCCTCACCTATCACCCTACCAGCCTACAGATCCAACGTATAATCCTCCGCAACTTCCGCCATCTCCTATGGGATCCCACCACCAGACACATCTTCCCCTCCCCCCCACTCTTGGCTTTCCGCAGGGATCGCTCCCTACGCGACTCCCTTGTCCATTCATCCCCCCCATCCCTCCCCACCGACCTCCCTCCAGGCACTTATCCCTGCAAATGGAAGAAGTGCTACACCTGCCCCCACACTTCTTCCCTCACCACCATCCCAGGCCCCAGACAGTCCTTCCAGGTGAGGCACCACTTCACCTGCGAGTCAACTGGGGTGATATACTGTATCCGGTGCTCCCGATGTGGCCATTTATACATTGGGGAGACCCGCCGCAGACTGGGAGACCGTTTCGCCGAACACCGGCGCTCAGTCCTCCAGCAGTGGCGGGATCTCCCTGTGGCCACACACTTCAATTCCACAGACCACTCCCACTCCGACATGTCTGTCCATGGCCTCCTCTACCATCAAGATGAGGCCACACGCAGGTTGATGGAGCAATACCTTATCTCCCGCCTAGTTAGCCTCCTACCTGCCAGTATGAACATTCAACTCACAGACCTCTGTTGATACCCCTGCCCCCCCCTTACCCCCATCCCTATCTATAATTTTAGTCTGGTTCTCTTTCTCTCTCTTTTTCCCCCCTCACTATAATCTCCCCCCAGCCCCACCTTTCTTTCTCTTTTATTTCCCATAATTCTCCACCTTCCCCCAGCCCATTTCCCTTCAGCCTATCACTTCCCAGCTCTCTACTTCATCCCTCCCCCCGCTTCTTATCCCCCCCTCGACCATCCCATGTTACTTCACTCCTGATGAAGGGTTTTGGCCCGAAACGTCGTCACTACCTCCTCCCACAGATGCTGTCTGGCCTGCTGAGTTCTGCCAGCATTTTGTGTTTTTATTTATTTCCAGCATCTGCAGGTTCAGTCGTGTTACAATCTTCAGAATCAGGTTTAATATCACTGGCATATTTCATGAAATGCGATGTTTTGCAGGAGCAGTCCATTGCAATACATAATAATAAAAAAACTATAAATTACAATCGGAGTGTGTGTGTGTGTGTGTGTGTGTGTGTGTGTGTGTGTGTGTGTGTGTGTGTGTGTGTGTGTGTGTGTGTGTGTGTGTGTGTGTGTGTGTGTGTGTGTGTGTGTGTGTGTGTGTGTGTGTGTGTGTGTGTATAAAGTTAAATTACATGAGTAGTGCAAAAAGTACTGAAGTTTAGGGCTTCTTTGTCCATTCAGACATCTGATGGTGAAGTGGAAGAAGCTTTTCCTGAAACGTTGAGTGTGTGTCTTCAGGCTCATGCATCTCCTCCTTGATGGTAGAAATGAGAAGAGGGCTCGTCCTGACTGATGGTGGTCCTTAATGATGTGTGCCACTTTTTTGAGGTGTCCTTTGGAAGGTGTCCTGGATGCCGGGGAGGCGAGTGCCCACAATGGAGCTGACTGAGTTTACAACTTGCTGCAGCTTATTTCGATCCTGTGTCCTGGATGCTGGGGAGGCGAGTGTCCATGGTGGAGGGGACTGAGTTTACAACTTTCTGCAGCTTATTTCGATCCTGTGTCCTGGATGCTGGGGAGGCGAGTGCCCACAATGGAGCTGGCTGAGCTTACAACCTCCTGCAGGTTTTTCCAATCCTGTGCAGTGACACAACTGTTAGGATGTTCTCCTCAATACATCTTTAGAAATGTGTGAGTGACATACCAAATGTCCTCAAACCCTTGATGAAATACATAGCCGCTATTGTGTTGAGAATAAATCTTCAGAGCTGTTAACACCCAGGAACTTGAAACTGCTTGCCCTTTTTAGCTTTATATTCAACATGGTTTTATGAATGGAAAATTGTTTCTGATAATTTCACTAAACTTCTTTGAGGATGAGATAAGCAGAGTTGATACAGGGGAACCAGTAAATAGAAAGAAGATAGATTCTCAAAATGCTACACACCATTCTCTGTAAACTCTCAAGGACTGTTGTGTGTGAAAATCCCAGGAGATCAGCTGCTTCCTCGATACTCAAACCACCCCGTCTGGCACCAGCCTTGATTCCACAGTCACAAAAATCACATTTCTTTCCGATTCGGATGTTTGGTCTGAACAACAACTGAACCTCTTGACCAAGTCTGCATGCTTTTACACATTGAGTGACTGCTACTTGAGTGGCCCGATTAGATATTTGCATTAAAGAGCAGGTATACCGAATAAAGTGGCTACTGAGTGTACATTAGCAGGGAGAGGCTAACTATCAGGGAGTCCAGACTAGTGATTAGTGAACCTACTGGGGGATTGCACTGTGATTGGGACTGAAGCCTAAACTAGTCCGATTCAGATAAGTTTATTGTTATATGCACCAGGGTGCGATGAAGTTCCTTGCTCATGTAAAGCTCACCGAGTAAATGGTGTTCGCGGTAACAATAAGTACAACAGAATGGTACAAAGATTGGTTACAGTCTCGGTCAGTGACTTGGCTCAAGGCATGACAGGTCTGTTGAGGAGACAAAGATTGGCTGAAAAGCGAGCTGTAAAGAAGATACCAAACTTGCGAGAGGTTAATCGAGAGTGTGAAAGGCTGGCATGCAGATTGCCAGCTGCAGAAAGATGAGGTCACCACATCACTAGAAAGACCAGAGGAGGGGGGAAGTGTTCAAGTGGAGAGGGAGTACAAGTCAGGAAGCATAACACGTGGAGAGTTATCACGCAGATGCAGCAAGAGAATAGGAAAGGAAATTGGAGTGCCGTGGCTGCGTGGCGGTTAGCACAGTTACTTTACAGCGCCAGTGATACCGATTAGGCTTCAATTCCCACCACTGTCGGTAAGGAGCTCGCTCCGTGACCACATGGGCTTCTCCCACGTGCTCCGGTTTCCTCCCACATTCCAAAGCCTTACAGGTTAGGGTCAGTGAGTTGTGAGCATGCTCTGTCAGTGCTGGAAGCATGGCTACACCTGTGTCTGCGCCCAGCCCATCCTCACTGACTTGATTTGACACAAATAACACAACGCACTCTATGTTTTGATATACAAGTGACAAAAAAAGGCTATCTTTAATCTTTAAAGAAATTGGAACATTATTCTTTAATGGAAAGGGTTTGAAATATAAAAGTAGGGAAATACTCCTACAATTGTACAGTTTTTGATGAGATCCCACTGTATTAGTTTTAGCGTCCCTACTTAACAGACATATATTTGTGTTGTAGGCAGCTCAGACAAGTTCACTTGGCTGCAGAGTTTTAGATGAGGGAAGGTTGGCAGACTGTGTCTACAGTCACTGCAACAGAGAAACTCCCACTGAGCAGGAGGTACAGAAGCCTGAAGTTCCACACCACCAGGTTAAGGAACAGTTACTTCCCTTCAACATATTTAGTTCTTGAACCATCCAGCAAACACTAATCACCGCCTCAGTGCAGCAACACCGCGACCACTTTGATCCCTTCACACTCCAATGGAGTTTGCTCCTTTTTGTTCTAATTGTGTTCTTTCTTGTAAAAGTTGTTTAATTGCTAACGGACAGCATGGTAGTGTGGTGGTCAGTGTAACACTACTACAGCGGCAGTAATATTACACTATTATTCCTCTGGTTCAATTCCCACCACTGTTTGTAAGGAGTTTCTACGTTCTCCCCCATGATTGCATGCATTTCCTCTGGGTGCTCTAGTCTCGTCCCACGCACGTTAGTGTTAGTAAGTTGTGGGCGGCCTATTTTGGCATCGGAAGCGTGACAATACTTGCAGGCTGCCCAAGCACATCATTGGGCTGTGTTGGTTGTAGACATAAAGGATGCATTTCACAGTATGTTTCAATGTACATCATTGTTTTGACGTACATGTGACCAATAAAGCTAATCCTTAGTATTTCATTCGGATAATTCAACCCTTCCATCTCCTCACTGCCCCGTCACTGTAGACTTCACCAGCCCTGCTCCCCTCTGCGCTCCACCAATCCTGACCTTTCAGGTCATCCCTAATACTACTGACAACCCAAGCTTTGGAACTCTCCCTGTACCTCCCCAACACCCAACCCCCTCCATTCTCTCCCCTTTCATAAGATGCTGCACATGACCAACAGAGTTTATCTTCCAATCTCAGGTGCAAGGTCTCAGAATACAGATTGGCCTACTTAAATCAAAGGTCAATTTCTTTTCTCCGAGAATCGATGGAAGTCTATATCCCAAGAGGACTATTGAAGTGGAACATCAGTACTTAAAACTCTGATCGAGTGTCGTTTGGAGTGTGAAAAGCAAAGTGGAGGTGAGGTCAAGGTCAGATCATCCCTAGAGAACGTTGGAGTCAGAAGGAGGTACATAATGGAACTAAACCCTTCGGCCTCTGCGTCCATGTCAACCATCACCCATCCATTGCACCAATCCTACATCCATCCTATTTTTTATTCTCCCCACTTTCCCACCAACTCTGTTCAAGAGACTTATAAATAAGATATGAGTGCATGGAGTCAGAGGAAGTGTATTGGCATGGATAGTGGATTGGTTAACCAATAGAAGGCAGAGAGTTGGTATAAATGGGTGTGTCTCCGGTTGGCAGTCAGTGGTGAGTGGGGTGCTGCAGGGGTTGGTGCTGGGCCCACAGCTGTTTACCATTTGCATTGATGATTTGGAAGGGGACTGAGTGTAGCGTAGCAAAATTTGCTGATGACACTAAACTGAGTGGAAAAGCAAATTGTACAGAGGATGTGGAGAGTCTGCAGAGGGATATAGATAGGTTAAGTGAGTGGGCCAAGGTCTGGCAGATGGAATACAACGTTGGTAAATGCGAGATCATCCACTTTGGAAGGAATAATAGAAGAGCAGATTATTATTTAAATGGTGAAAGATTGCAGCATGCTGTTGTGTAGAGGGATTTGGGAGTGCTTGTGCATGAATTGCAAAAAGTTGGCTTGCAGGTACAACAGGTTATTAAGAAGGCAAACGGAATGTTGGCCTTCATTGCTAGAGGGATTGAATTCAAGAGCAGGGAGGTAATGCTGCAACTATACAGGGTACTGGTGAGGCTGCACCTGGAGTACTGTGTGCAGTTCTGGTCTCCTTACCTGAGGAAGGATATTCTGGCTTTGGAGGCGGTGCAGAGGAGGTTCACCAGGTTGATTCCAGGGATGAAGGGGTTAACCTATGGGGTGAGATTGAGTCGCCTGGGACTATACTCTCTGGAATTCAGAAGAATGAGAGGAGATCTTATAGAAACATACAAAATTTTGAAAGGGATAGATAGGATAGAAGTAGGAAAGTTGTCTCCATTGGTAGGTGAGACTAGAACTAGGGGACATTGCCTCAAGATTCAGGGGAGAAGATTTAGGATGGAGATGAGGAGAAACTGTTTTTCCCAGAGAGTGGTGAATCTGTGGAATTCTCTGCCCAGGGAAGCAGTTGAGACTTCGTCACTAAATATACTTAAGATACAGTTAGATAGGTTTTTACATAGTAAGGGAATTAAGGGTTATGGGGGAAAGGGTTATGCAGGTAGATGGAGCTGAGTTTGCGGACAGATCTGCTATGATCTTTTTGAATGGCGGGGCAGGCTCGATGGGCCGGGTGGCCTACTCCTGCTCCTATTTTTCATGTTCTCTCATTATGGAAAGGATGTGGAAACTTTGGAGCGTACACAGAGGAGATTTATTAGGATGCTGTCTGGTTTAGAGAACTTGACATATGAAGATAGGTTGAGTGATCTAGGGGCTTTTCTCTTTGGAATGAAGGAGGATGAGAGGTGATGTGATGGAAGTGTACAAGATGAGGAGGCATGGGTCAAGTGGACAGCCAGGGATCTTTTCTGCACAGAGCAAATGGCTAATACGAGAGGGCATAATTTTATTGGAGGGGGACATCAGAGGTGGGTTTTTGAAACTGAAAGTGGTAGCACGCGCTACCAGAGGCAGTGGTAGAGGCAGATACATTAGGGACATTTAAGAGACTCTTGGAAAGGGCCATGGATGATAGAGAAATGGAGAGCTGTGTGGGAGGGAAGAGTTAGATTGATCCTAGAGTAGGTTAAATGGTTGCCACAACATTGTTGACCATTGTACTGTAATGTTCTATATTTTATGTTAACTCTCCCAAAATTGTATCTTTAGCCCACACACCAAGGGGAATTCACAGTGGCTAGTGCACCCACCAACCTCACAAATCATGGGGATGTGGGAGGAAGCCGGAGTGGAACTTGTGACCCCAGAGAGAATGTGCAAACTCCAGGGAATGCCGGAGGTGGTCCTCCAGCACTCTGAGGCAGCTGTGACACAGTGTCACTCGGAGCCACAGCCCACTCTCCCCCTACCCCCCACACACACCCCACTGCCCCTTACCCCATGTGAGTGTGCAAGAGGAACATGTTCCTGCCCAGCTGGGGCATTGTGAGAGGGGTGGGACCCACATTCTTCACTGGGTTTACCTGGCAAAGTGGGTACCGTCCCGATCCCACTGTGACCAGACGTCCATCACTCCAACCCCTCCCCTTGTAACAGCCCACGATGTTTGTGTTTTGTATTTAGGTGGAGAGCACGGCTAATACCCTCAACAAACAAGCAGAGAAGCAGCGTCCTGAATGTGACCTGGTTAAGCAGCTTTTCCTGAGAATGGCTCACACCTGACACCACTCACTCCAGTCCCTTTCATGTGGACCCCACAGCCGTAACAAGGTAAATAAGGTAGTTCCGCGCTAATGGAGCACCCTCCGACGCTGGATTCTAGTTTCTGTTTCATCTTCACTCAGCTCCTCCCCTGAAAAATGCCAAATCTTGTTGCTCAAAGCTCCAGCGAGTGGCTCCAGTGTTCAGAATCACTTCATTATCACTGACAGACCTCGTGAAATCTGTTGTGTTGTGGCAGCAGTACAACGCAAGACATAAAAACTATTATAAGTTAAAATAGGAATATCTAAAACTATAATTAGTACATAAAAAGAGCAAAAGGGTGAGGTTGTGTACGTGGGTTCGGAAATCTGATGGAGGAGTGGAAGGAGCTGTTCCTGAGATGTTGAATGTGTGTCTTTAGGCTCCTGTACCTCCTCTCAGATGGCAGTAACGCAAAGACAAGAGTGATTTTAAATGTTGCTGCCATAACAATAGAATTTCCCACTTAGGACCAATGAAGTATTTATTATTATTATTTTTATATCCCGCTTGATGAGGGTCCTTCACGATGGATGCTCCCTTCTTGTGGAACTTCCTTTTGAAATTGTCCTCGATGTCGGAGCTGGCTGGGTCGACAAAGCTCTGCAGCTTTTTCTGATCCTGCGCACTGCGGCCTCTAAACCAGACGGGGACACAGCCCGTCATAATGCTCTCCGCGGAGCATCTGTGAAAATACGCCGGTTGTCTTTGGTGACATACCAAATCTCCTCAGGCTCCTAATGAAGTGGAGCCGCTGGCTTGCCTTCATTGTAATTACATCAATATGTTGGGCTCCCCGATGGTTCTGACATTTATAGCCCATTTTACAGGCAGTATCTTCATAAGGTACAGAGGGGCATGGGATTGCAAGTACGTAGCTCGCTAAAGGAGGCGTCACAGGCAGACAGGGTGATAAAGGTGTTTGGCAAGTTGGCCTTCGTCAGTCAAGGCACTGGGTATAGAAGCTGGGAAGTTACGTTGCAGTTATACAAAATACTGGTGAGGCTTCATTTAGAGTACTGAGAACAGTTTTGGTCACCCCGTTAAAGGAAAGATGTTATTAAGCTGGAAAGAGTGCAGAGAAGATTTACCTGGATTTTGCCTGGACTTGGTTAGAAGTAGGGTTTGCATAAACTGGGGCTTCATTCCCTGGAATGTAGGAGATTGAGGGGTGAAATGACAGGCAGGGCAAAAGCATGTTGTTTTTTACCCCCGAGGAGGTGATTCCCCAAGCTATCAGACTCCTCAATACCCAGAGCCTGGACGGACACCTTACTGTCCTATTGTCCTGTTTATTATCTATTGTAATGCCTGCACTGTTTTGTGCACTTTATGCAGTCCTGGGTAGGTCTGTAGTTTAGTGTAGCTTTTTTTTTCTGTGTTGTTTTTTATGTGGTTCAGTCTAGTTTTTGTACTGTGTCATGTAGCACCATGGTCCTGAAAAACATTGTCTCATTTTTACTGTGTACTGTACCAGCTGTTATGGTCGAAATGACAATAAAAGTGACTTGACTTGACTTGAAAAGAAGAGGGCATAGATTTAAGATCAGGAGTTTTAAAAGGGGCATGAGGGGTAACTTCTTCACGCAAAGGGTGATGCATGTTTGCAATGAGCTGCCGGGAACAGTGGCTGAGCAGCATTTAAAAGCCACCTAGATCAGTCCACGGATAGGAGAGGTTTGGAAGTCTATGGGTCAAATGTGGGCAGATGGGGTTCACTGGCTGGGTAACACAGTCAGCATAGACAAGTTGGGCCAAGAGGCTTGGCTCCATGCTGTGTAACTCTATGTTCACGTGTTGGAATGGTGGTAACTGCAGATTCCGGTCTGTGTGGAGTTTTTACAGACCGGATGCTCTGGTTTCAGCCCACATTGTAAAGTCTCTGTAAGTTGCCCCATTACCCCCCTGGCAGATTCATTCAAAGGGGATTTGGTGGGTCTGTGAAAAGCAGTGGGTGAGGGTGACCAGGACTGATGGAAGCCAGTACAGATTGAATGGCATGTCAAGTAGAGGAGCCCTGGGCCATAACTAGGAAAAGAGCGGGGCTGGTTGCAGGCTATCCTGTGTAATGGTCACGCCCCGGTCCGCAGGATGAAATGCAGATCATACTGAAACACACACACAATGCCGGAGGAACTCAGCAGGTCACGCGGGAGGGAAAAAAACGTTTCAGTCTGAGTCCCTTCACCAGGACTGATGGATAAAGGACCTGATGATGGGTCTGAGCCAAAGCATCAGCTGTTTATCCCCTCCATAGATGCTGCCTGACCTGCTGAGTTCCTGCAGCATTGTGTGTGTGTGTGTGTGTGTGTGTGTGTGTGTGTGTTGCTCTGGATTTCCAGCATCTGCAGAACCTCTTGTGTTTGTGATTTGATGCAGATCGCATTATTGCTCCACAGAATCATTGTGTTATACACCAGAGAAACAGGCCCTCTTGGTCCTTCTGGCCCTAGGAAGCCACGATGTCTGGCTACACTAGTCCCAGTTGCCTGCTTTAGGCCTTGGCACCTTTCCTATCCAAGTATCTGTCCAAATTCCTTTTTGTTCTTACCAACACCTCTGGTAGCTCATTCCAGGTAGCGGGGGACTTCTCAACTCAGACATCAGGGCAGCGTAGGGACTGCCCAAAGCTAGTCCTCACAATCAGGAAATAATGAAACCAGATGAACTGCTTCAGACTCTTCCAGCAGCGACTCTCCACACATGGGCAACTCACCCGACAGTGCAGCCCCCCCTCAGCATCATACTCGCGCACGTCTCCAACGGTACTGGGTTCCGTTTTCGTGAGGGAGATTTGAACACCACTGCTTTGGGAGCAAGGTAGACTGGTGCAGAGAGAGAGACGGGAGCTAACACAATGTATGATTCCATGACAGCCACATCTGCAGGGGTACAGTCCAGGAGCTAGGTGCTGGGATTACCCTCGAGTCCATCTTCGGACATTATGGACATAGCTGGGTGAATGACCTCTCTGTGTGCCGTGAGCTTCACCCATTCTCTGCCCCGGCCCCGGCCAGCTCTCTGTGTTAAGCCAAATGGATCGCAGTACATTCCATGGGTGATTGTTTGCCTGTTAGTTGCCGCTGGTTGGTCCTAGCTGTCAAGGTAGACAAAGGGAGAGGTGGAGCAGGGTGTGGGAGCAAGCTTACTCACCTGTGAAGCTAAAGGGAGGGGGGAAGTGATGAACCAGAGAAGCTATTACCCGATCATCTTCAAAGGCCAGGTTAGAAGTGCTCACCGCTGACACCCGGTATCTGGCAGCTTGAGTGAATCCACACTGTCCCATTCAGGTGTCGCGTTACCTCCTGACCTGCCTCCGACCTCTGCAGCCACTGACAGGAGGGGAGCACTTAGTGACACTCCACTGCGTGTGAGCTAACGTCCACTCCTCGGTGCACGCAGTGTGCCCGCGGCCCACAGTTCAGGCTCCGTTTCCTGAGCAAGGGAGGCACTGGCCAAAGACCTCCAGCGAAGGGGGGAGCAACATCCGGGGTACCGTCCCCTGTTCCCCACGGTTCAGAAACTCCGACCAACGTCCCCCATCCCACGGACTCACTCGCTCAACCTCCAGACCGAACGTGGGTGCTCAGGATGTCAACGACCCCAAGGGGGCATTAGGACTGTGTAAAGGTACCGGGCACAACAGATATTATCACTACAGTGGCACCTCACCTGCTGAGTTGCTGAAAGCCGAGCCTCTGCCCACTCTGAAAATGGCCTGAGAAATAGGAGATGGGATTTAATGCAGAAGGGTACATTGGGAGGACAAACCAATGTAGGACTTACATAGTGAATGGTGGGACACTAAGGAATGTGGTAGAACAGAGGGATCTACGAATACAGAAAGTGGCAACGCAGGTAGGTAGGGTCATAAAGAAAGCTTTTGGCACATTGGCCTTCATAGAGTATCGAGTACAGGAGTTGGGATGTTATGTTGAAGTTGTATAAGACGTTGGCGAGGCCTAATTTGAAGTATTGAGTGCAGATCTGGTCACCTACCTACAGGAAAGATATTGATAAGATTGAAGAGCACAGAGGGAAAAGTTGCAAGGACATTGCCGGGACTTATAGGGAAAGGTTGAATTAGTTACGACTTTATTCCCTGCAGCACAGGAGAATGAGGGAAGCTTTGATAGAGGTATACGTAATTATGAGGAGTAAAGGTAGGGCTTTTTCAACTGAGGTTGGATGAGACTAAAACCAAAGGTCATAGTTAAGGGTGAGGGATGAAATGTTTAAGGGGAACCTGAGTGGGAACTGCCTCACTCAGAGGGTGGTACGAGTGGTGGATGTGGGTCCAATGGCGTCACTTAAGGTAAGTTTGGATAAGTACATGGGTGGGAGGGGTATGGACCAAGTGCAGGTTGATGGGAATAGGCAGAACAACATTTCAGCATGGATTAGATGGGCCGGAGGACCTGTTTCTGTGCTGTGGTGCTCTATGACCCTGGACGACCAGCTTAATCGGTTAACTCATCCAAAATCATGTTTTCCACACCCCTCCCATATACCCACCTCCTCTGCGCTCTCTGTCCCATCCTGGGTCCAATTAAGCAACATTTCAGTTTTAAAATACTTATTAATGTTTTTTTATCTCTTCACAGATTCAGCACGTCCTTCCTCCAACCTTCAGCTCCACAATCCAGTCCCCGGGAACATCTCCACTTATAATCATTCCATCACTGGAGACTTGGCTTCAGCCGAACACGCCCGGAATCTGATTCATCAACCGTCCCACCGCTAAGGACATTCCCAAAAAGTGGTGCCCCAGGAAGGCGGCATCACCACCCAGGACATGCCCTCTTCTCATACTGCCACCAGGGAGGGGGTACAGGAGCCTGAAGACCCACACTCGACATTTCAGAAACTGTGTCTCTGCCTCCGCATCTGAACAGTTTTCTAAAAAGTCCATGATCCATAAACAATATCTTGTTATTCTTTTACTTTGCACTGTTCGATTATTCATCGTAGTTTTATGTTTCTGAACAGTATTGCTGCAAAAGGTAACAGATTTCGTGTCGTATTATCTGACTGGCCCCCCTTGGCATTGTTGGGCTACCTGCAACAACTGAGTGGCTTGCTCGGTGAGTTTACTGACTCCGGGCACTGTCAGCATCGACGTGTTGGCCCGAAGGGTCTGGTAACTCAATCCCTGAGGTGGTCAGGAGTCACGTCCAGGTCAGTCTGGCTAAGGGCCGGAGAGCTTCGTTTCTGAAGGATATCCGAGAAGCTGGTGCGGGTTTTTTTTAAACAACAACCTGCTGGTTTGACACAAACCCACGCTAAATTTGTTTTAATTCCAGATTATTAATCGAAGTTAAACTCCACATCTGCCTCGATACGATCTGAACAGAGGTGTCTGGATCTCCAGCCCAACTTTACAATGCCCAGCAGCTTAACTACAGCCCTCTCTCCAACACACTGCTCCCCGGCTGTTCCACAGGATCATTTCAGGATGTCAGCGTCAGTGAGACTGTACCCCAATGACAGTCCATGGGATCAGTCCCAGCCATTGGATCTCAAAGTAGATCTCCTCTGCTCAGCCTGCCAGAGCTGACCTCACGTGCTAGGACAGGTATGACCCTATCTCACCGAGGTATGAGACCACCAGCTGCATTCTGACCGGCCTGTCGAAGTGGTGTACCGTGGTATGACCGCTGTCGCATTTACACAGCTACTCGGAGCCACAGTGGAGATCTGAATGTCCGGTGGACTCCAAAGGAGAGTGAGCTGCCCCAGATTGGTCACAACAAGCCTCCTCACCAGAGATGCCTTCCTTCCCTGGACACCCCATACACCAGGGCCCTAAGTGCAGTGGTGCCTCTGTAACATAACACTCAGCTGAACCTCACTGGCTCTGCTTGAGATGGCACGAATTTCATCACAATGGGTGGCAGGGTAGCAAAGTGGTGGGCATACCACTACTACAGCACCAGGCAACCTGAGTTCAATTCCCACTGCTCTCTGTAAGGAGTTGGCACCTTCTCCCAATGACTGCTTGGGTTTCCTCCAGGTGCCCCGGTTTTCTCCCACATTCCAAAGGCATAAGGTTTATTGGTCATATCGCTGTAGCTGTGCAGTGTGGGCTAGAAGTGCCTGTTACCATTCTCTATCTAAACAAATACCATCACCATTGGGGAGCAGACACAGGAGCCCAAAGACAGCTCCTTCCACTCCGCCATTAGATTTCTGAACCGTCCATGAACCCAGGAACACTCCCTCACCATCTTGCCCTCGTTTGAACAATGTTCGAATCTTATTTTCTCAGAGTAACTTATAATAATGTTTTATGAATTGCACTGTAAAGCTGCTGCAAAACATCAAATGTCACAACATTTGTCAGTGATAATAAACCTGATTCTGATTCAAAACAAATAACTAAAATCCTTGCCTCTCTGGTGAGACACACTCTGCACCTTATCTCTCCACTGAACTTTAGTCTCTTTGTCTGGCACTCTGTACAGTACATGACACACACACTAGAACATAGAACGTGATACATAGAACACAGAACAGTGCAAAACGGCACAGGAACAGGCCATTCAGCCCCTCATGTCTGTGCTAACTACAATCTCAAATTAAACTCACTGCCTAGTGCTTACACATCATCTACCTAACATTGCTTGCATGTGCTCCTATCCCTCTGAAAGCTTCTTGGATGTTGCCATCATACCTTCAAGCAGTTCCCACGTTGGATCATTGGAGATGGAGAATTTAAGGGCCATTGGCACAAGGGGTTGAGACCTGGAGCAAATCAGCCACACACAGCCTGGTGTAAAGAGCAAGTCTTATTAGGGAAGTCTGAACGAGCTAGGCCTTATCCCTAGGATGAGAGGTGACTTGATGGAGATGTATAAAATGATGAGGTACTGATAGACTGGATAGCCAGAGACTTTTTTCCAGGGGTGAAATGCCTAACACGAGAGGACATAATTTTAAGATGACTTGAGGAAAGCATGTTGGGGGGGGGGGGGGGGTCAGAAGTAAGTTATTTATATAAAGTGTTGGGTGCATGGCAAAAAAAAATAAGCATCAGCCATGATAAAATAGCAGATGGCCTCATTCTACTCCTATGTCTCAAGGTCTAACATGCTGCCAAGGGTGGTGGCACAGGCAGATACATTAGGGGTACTTAAGACTCTTAGATTGGCACATGGATGAAAGAAAAATGGAGGAGGGAAGGGTTAGACTCATGTTGGAGTGGGTTAAAAGGCTGGCACAAGATGGTGGGCCAAGGGGCCTGTGCTGTACTGTTCTATGTTCAATGATCACATTGAATGGTGGGGCAGGCTGGATGGGCTGAGTGGCCTACTCCTGCTCCTATTTTCTGACGGTCACACTCGGTTGAGAGGGCTGACGGGCCTCGTGGCAAAGCGCCCATCTCTAACAGTACGGCACCCCCTCAGTACTGCGCCGGGGGTATCGAGCCCCAAAACCGCTGAAGAAGGATTAGATTCAGAGGTAAAAGTGCTGGCAGCTGAAGCAAGACCCCTGGCGTATCGCAAGGTTGCTGATAGGCAGGGAGGGGGGTTGTGGGTGGTGGGGGGGGAATAGACAGGAGAAGGATAAAGAACCCCAGGATCCAGCTTTGTGTTAGACTTCGCCGCAGTGCTGAAGGAAGGAACACAAACAGTGCTGGGGTGGTTATCAGTCCCTAAATAAATGGGCTGTCACCGCGCTGGTGTTGACCAACACTGTGATGGGTGTGCAGCCGTCCTGGGAAATGGCAGAGATAAAGAGGCTGTGAAAGAACTGAGCGAGCGGGCGATGGGCGAGGAATGCACTTCACCGTCTCTGCAAAGCTTGAGGAATGCCACTGAAAATTCCAGAGCAAATTCCGCTTCAGTTCCACACACATGAAATTCCCATTAAACCCACCCCCCCCCCCTCCCTTCCCAGGACTGCCTCCAGTACTGCAGGCCCTTTGGGGGCGAAGATCCACTTACACTGCAGCCCCCTCGCCACACCCCCCACTGCCCTCCTCCGTGCCTGAATGGCTCCCCTCAAGTCACCAGCATTGACGTTCAGCTCACAAACGGCAGTGTGCTGTCCGACCCCAAAAGCATTCTTCAAGATCCGAGGGTGTTTATCGCCATTTGTCAGGGCTGAAGTGTAAAGGAGAATGAAACGATTGTTACTCTGGATCCGATGCATCATAAAAAGAACCCAATAAGCATTAAAACATAATAAATAAGCACAATAAATATAAATGCATAAGATTACCTTTTATACATTGTATGTACTGCACATAGTTTGACACCAGGTACAGGAATATCAATACACAAGTTGGCTCTGGCTGGAGATGATCATGTAGTTTGGTGGGGTGGGTTAATGGGTGGAGGTGTTGATCAGCTTGACGGATTGGGAGGGGGGTCGAATAACTGTTTTTATGTCTTGTGGTCCTGGCGTGAATGCTGATTAGCCTCTTCCCTGAGAGGAGTTGGACAAACAAATCCATGGGTGGTTGGGGTCCTTCGTGATATCACTGGCACCTTTCCATGTACATGCTCAGTGGCCACCTGTACACCTGCTCATTAATGCGATTATCTAATCAGCCAATCATGTGGCAGCAACTCCACGCATTAAAGCACGCGGACAAGGTCAAGAGGTCCAGTTGTCGTTTCAGACCAAACATCAGAACGGGGAAGAAATGTGATCCAGGTGACTTGGACTGTGGAATGATTGTTGGTGCCAGACGGGGTGGTTTGAGTATCTCAGAAACTGCTGATCTCCTGGGATTTTCACACGCAGCAGTCTCCCGTCTAGGGTTTACAGAGAATGGTATGAAAAACAAAATAAAAACGTGGTGAGTGGCAGTCCTGTGGGCAAAAATGTTTTGTTAATGAGAGAGGTCAGGCGAGAATGGCCAGTCATGTTCAAGCTGAAAGCAACTCAAATTGAGAGTTCTGCTGTGCCCTGGATTAAACACGTGCAAACCATGCATTACAACAGTGGTGTGCAGAAGAATATTTCTAAGCACGCAGTATGTTGAACCTTGAACTGGATGGGCTACAGGAGCAGAAGAACCACTAAAGTACACTCAGTGGCCACTTTTTTAGATACAGGAGGTACTCGAGTGTATATCCTTGCGATCAGAAGTCGCATCCTGTCACCAGGTTGATCAGTTTGACAATGGGGGGTGGTAGGAGAAGCTACAGCTTCCTTGCCTCACGTCCATGGAGAGCACTTGTCTATCCAACAGGGGAGGAATCAGAGCAGGAACGTTCTGCAACTCTTTCCACCTCCACCCGCCCATCGCACAGAGGAAAGCACGTCAGATTCTGCAGGTCCTGCGTCAAACCAAAAGCACTGGAACTTGTCTGCAGTAGCATCTGGGGGAGAGGAGCTGAACCAAAGGGTCACGTGGCTCATTTGGACCGAGTCTTTCACCGTTTTCCAATTCCTAGACTCAATCTTCAAGATCCAAAACTGTTTGTTGTCATTCTTCAATACACAAGGGTAAAGGAGAACAAAAAAATTGTTACAGCACAAAAAAAACACAATAAGCATAAATAACACAAAAGCAATCCGACAAAACACAATGTACAAGTAACTGTTGTGTGTGGCCATTATACATAACATTAGCTTCTATGGTTGGTTGGCATCCTAAAGGACAATGAGTGACGATCATCATCACAAGCCTGGGCAGAGGGTATGGAGATCCTGAGATGCCCAGTCGTCAAATCCCCCTCTCGGCCTCACCAGTGTAGACCAGAGGAAAGCTTATGAAGCGATACGTTTGGCACCAGCTTGGCTGCAGGAGCTGCTGGAAGGATGTTCAATGAAGTCCAGCTGCCTTAGGGGCTCCACTCCGGATTTGCTCTCTAGGATTACTCCTGTAGCCTTTGTCTCTCCCGAGGCTGCCCACGAGACAGTGGGGCTATTTACTCATAGCTGGGGATCTGGTTCACAAGCACCAGGGCATGTCCGCACACCGGTGGGCCTGCGTGCTACGTGTGCAGGGGCCGGACCTCCTCCCCGTCCTCTGTAGTTCAGCCCGAGTCCGAAAGGAGTTCAGTTTCCGTGTGTCACCAGCGAGGAGGCGCAACATGAGGCTTGCTGTTGGAGAGGCTGTGTACTGCAGGGAGAGACTGACACACTCAGCTCTCCTTTCCACAAGACTGCTGGACAGTGGTGGAGGCTGAAAGTGAGAGTGACATTACCACACTAGGTGCATCACAACAACCATTCTGACACCATTAGCTTCTATACATGGGAGGGTGGGAGGGTGATACTGAGGGACGGTCACTGTGGGAGGGTGGTACTGAGGGAGGGTCACTGGGGGAGGGTCTGAGGGAGGGTCACTGTGGGAGGGTGATACTGAGGGAGGGTCACTGTGGGAAGGGTGGTTCTGAGGGAGGGGCACTGTGGGAGGGTGATACTGAGGGAGGGTCACTGTGGGAGGGTGGTACTGAGGGAGGGTCACTGGGGGAGTGTGATACTGAGGGAGGGTCACTGTGGGAAGGGTGGTACTGAGGGAGGGTCACGCTGTGAGAAGGGTGGTACTGAGGGAGGGTCACTGGGGGAGTGTGATACTGAGGGAGGGTCACTGTGGGAGGGTGGTACTGAGGGAGGGTCACTGGGGGAGTGTGATACTGAGGGAGGGTCACTGTGGGAGGGTGGTACTGAGGGAGGGGCACTGTGGGAGGGTGATACTGAGGGAGGGTCACTGTGGGAAGGGTGGTACTGAGGGAGGGTAACTGGGGGAGGGCAGTACTGAGGGAGGGGCACTGTGGGAGGGTGATACTGAGGGAGGGGCACTGTGGGAGGGTGATACTGAGGAAGGGTCACGCTGTGAGAAGGGTGGTACTGAAGGAACACCCTCCAATATTAAGTATTCTAGTTTCACCCTGACAGGTTGTGACATAGAATTTGAAGTTTTTGGTGTCTCAGAGGATCCGGATTTGAAGCGCACTCTTGCAACCCCAGTGATAGGTATCCGGAACACAGAATACTTCTCTCCCAAACAAGACATGGTGGGCAAGGATGTGACTCCTGAACCTCCATCCTTCCTCAACCTTTTCCCCTGTCTTCTCACCTCCCTGCTATCTCCCCCTCTGTTCTCTCCAGCCCCACTCCATTCCCCGACCAGCCCCCACTCAACCCCCCCCCCCCCCCCCACCATCCATCACTCCCTACTCTGACAGATCTCTAGAGCCCCCGGACGATGAAGACAGAGTCAGCAAGGCATTGCCGATCAGCAGAGGGGCAGTGACGGGCAGCTCAAGTCTCCCAGGCGTCAATCAGCCTCACACCACTCTACCTCTGTCCCACTCAAGCTGACAGAGCGGGTCTGCTGCTAGATAAGCCCAGATATCCAATATCTCATACTGTGCAGTCCCTCCCCATCTGTCTGCAAAGAAGACACGTCCAACCGCTGGCCATGCTGGGCGCTCGTTATCAGCCCAGCATGCCCGGACTCTTATTGACACCGTTGAAGGACTTGGGGCAGCTTTGGGTTCTGTGCTGAGGCAAGGAAGACCACAAGTGGAGTGCCTCTTCCCGCTCTGGTCAGCACGTTCAGGTAAAACCTGACCAGGCCCAGGAACACGTAGCAGGGATTCACTGGAACGGTTTTCAGGGGCGATGACTCAGCTCCGGGGTTAGAGTGGAGAAGCGTTCACTCAACCCTGGACTGATCACACAATCAATGGATTCACTTTCAAGGACAGTGTAGCTCATGTTCTCAGTATTATTTACTTGCTTATTTGTTTTGTATTCGCACACTTTGTCTTCTTTTGTGCATTAATTGCTTCCGTCTTTGTCAGTACTTTTCCACTGATTCTGTTACATTTCTTTGTTCTATTGCGAATGCCTGCAAGAAATTGAATCTCAGGGTAGCATATGGTGACGTTTGATAATAAATTTACCATGAACTTCAAAATCTGAGAAGTCAGGGTTGTCCTGGTGGTTAAAAGATTTGCGAGAGTTCGGCAAGACCATAGTGAGTTTAGGGAGGAGAGAAAGAGAGAGAGAGGGAGAGAAAGAGAGGGAGAGGGAGAGAGTGGGGGAGAGAGAGGGAGAGAGAGAGGGAGAGAAAGAGTGGAGAGAGAGAGAGGGAGAGAGGGAGAGAGAGAGTGGAGATGATTGAGCTCTGCATGTAGACACAGAAAAGTCCAGGGCTTTCAGAGGGTGTTGGGCTGGACCTGGAAAGACTACATCAGTTCTTTGGCTGCACTAATTTTATGATTCAATAAACAACACCTCCCACTGAAATACTGTGGTACCTTCAAAAGAGCAGAAACATTTCAAATACGTGACCATGTGGGTTTCCTCCACGTGCCCCAGTTTCCTCCCACTTTCCAACGATGTACAGGTTAGTGGGTTAACTGGTGACGTGGGCTCATTGGGACAGAAAAGCCTGTTACAGAACTGTACCTCTAAATAATACTAAATACCCTGAGACAGTACTGTCAAACACTGAACCACACGAGGAGATGGGTGAACGGGGCTCAGAGTGACCAGGACGCAGGCAGAAACCAGAGAAGATCTGCAGACATTGGAAATCCAAGCTACACACACAAAATGCTGGAGGAACTCAGCAGGCCAGGCAGCATCGATGGAAACGAGTGCAGTTGACGTTTTGGGCCGAGACCCTTCGGCAGGGCACAGGCAGCGGGGTTTTGCAAGGATGACCGTTCGGGAGACTGTTGGAGTTGTTAAAAACACAGATGAAGTTCGGAGTCAGCTAATGCTGCGAAGGATGAAGTTCGCCAGCACCTCAACTTCCTCAGGAGGTTAAAGAAATGTGCCATGTTCCTGTCGGCTCTTAACAATTTATATCGACGCATATAGAAAGCATCTTATTTGGATGCATCACAGTTTGGGGTGGCAGCCACAAGGAATTGCAGAAAGTTGTGGACACACCCCAGTACATCATGGAAACCAGACTCGATATACTCTGCCTACACTTCTCACTGCCTCAGTCAAGCAGCCAGCATAATCAACGTTCTCTCTTCTCCCCTGTCCCATCAGGCAGAAGATACAAAAGCCTGAAAGCACGAACCACCAGGCTCAAGGACAGCTTTTATACCGTTGTTATAAAACTATTGAACTGTTCACGAAAACATGAAGCTAAACTCTTGACCTCACAATCTCCCTCGTTACTATCAAACCTCACAATCTACCTTGTTACTGTCACACCTCACTGTCTCCATCGTTACTATCACACCTCACTGTCTACCTTGTTACTATCATACCTCACTGTCTCCCTCATTACTATCACACCACACTGTCTCCCTCGTTACTATCACACCTCACTGTCTAACTCGTTACTATCACACCTCACTGTCTCCCTCGTTACTATCATACCTCACTGTCTCCCTCGTTACTATCACACCTCACTGTCTACCTCGTTACTATCATACCTCACTGTCTACCTCGTTACTATCACACCTCACTGTCTCCCTCGTTACTATCACACCTCACTGTCTACCTCGTTACTATCATACCTCACTGTCTACCTTGTTACTGTCACACCTCACTGTCTCCCTCGTTACTATCATACCTCACTGTCACCCTCGTTACTATCACACCTCACTGTCTCCCTCGTTACTATCACACCTCACTGTCTACCTCGTTACTATCATACCTCACTGTCTACCTCGTTACTATCACACCTCACTGTCTCCCTCGTTACTATCACACCTCACTGTCTCCATCGTTACTATCACACCTCACTGTCTACCTCGTTACTATCATACCTCACTGTCACCCTCGTTACTATCACACCTCACTGTCTCCCTCGTTACTATCACACCTCACTGTCTACCTCGTTACTATCATACCTCACTGTCTACCTCGTTACTATCACACCTCACTGTCTCCCTCGTTACTATCACACCTCACTGTCTCCATCGTTACTATCACACCTCACTGTCTACCTCGTTACTATCATACCTCACTGTCACCCTCGTTACTATCATACCTCACTGTCTACCTCGTTACTATCATACCTCACTGTCTACCTCGTTACTATCATACCTCACTGTCACCCTCGTTACTATCATACCTCACTGTCTACCTCGTTACTATCATACCTCACTGTCTCCCTCATTACTATCACACCTCACTGTCTCCCTCGTTACTATCACACCTCACTGCCTACCTCGTTACTATCATACCTGACTGCCTACCTCGTTACTATCACACCTCACTGTCTCCCTCGTTACTATCACACCTCACTGTCTCCCTCGTTACTATCACACCTCACTGTCTACCTCGTTACTATCATACCTCACTGTCTCCCTCGTTACTATCACACCTCACTGTCTCCCTCGTTACTATCACACCTCACTGTCTACCTCGTTACTATCACACCTCACTGTCTACCTCGTTACTATCACACCTCACTGTCTCCCTCGTTACTATCATACTTCACTGTCTCACTCGTTACTATCATACCTCACTGTCTCCCTCGTTACTATCATACCTCACTGTCTCCCTCGTTACTATCATACCTCACAATCTCCCTCGTTACTATCATACCTCACTGTCTCCCTCGTTACTATCACACCTCACTGTCTCCCTCGTTACTATCATACCTCACTGTCTACCTTGTTACTATCACACCTCACAACCTCGTTACTATCATACCTCACTGCCTACCTCGTTACTATCACACCTCACTGTCTCCCTTGTTACTATCATACCTCACTGTCTCCCTCGTTACTATCATACCTCACTGTCTCCCTCGTTACTATCACACCTCACTGTCTCCCTCGTTACTATCACACCTCACTGTCTACCTCGTTACTATCACACCTCACTGTCTACCTCGTTACTATCACACCTCACTGTCTCCCTCATTTCTATCACACCTCACTGTCTCCCTTGTTACTATCATACCTCACTGTCTCCCTCGTTACTATCATACCTCACTGTCTCCCTCGTTACTATCACACCTCACTGCCTACCTCGTTACTATCACACCTCACTGTCTCCCTCGTTACTATCACACCTCACTGTCTACCTCGTTACTATCACACCTCACTGTCTCCCTCGTTACTATCATACTTCACTGTCTCCCTCGTTACTATCACACCTCACTGTCTCCCTCGTTACTATCACACCTCACTGTCTACCTCGTTACTATCACACCTCACTGTCTCCCTGGTTACTATCATACCTCACTGTCTCCCTTGTTACTATCATACCTCACTGTCTCCCTCGTTACTATCACATCTCACTGTCTCCCTCGTTACTATCACACCTCACTGCCTACCTCGTTACTATCACACCTCACTGTCTCCCTCGTTACTATCACACCTCACTGTCTACCTCGTTACAATCACACCTCACTGTCTCCCTCGTTACTATCACACCTCACTGTCTCCCTCGTTACTATCATACTTCACTGTCTCCCTCGTTACTATCACACCTCACTGTCTCCCTCGTTACTATCACACCTCACTGTCTACCTCGTTACTATCACACCTCACTGTCTCCCTCGTTACTATCACACCTCACTGTCTCCCTGGTTACTATCATACCTCACTGTCTCCCTTGTTACTATCATACCTCACTGTCTCCCTCGTTACTATCATACTTCACTGTCTCCCTCGTTACTATCACACCTCACTGCCTACCTCGTTACTATCACACCTCACTGTCTCCCTCGTTACTATCACACCTCACTGTCTACCTCGTTACAATCACACCTCACTGTCTCCCTCGTTACTATCATACTTCACTGTCTCCCTCGTTACTATCACACCTCACTGTCTCCCTCGTTACTATCACACCTCACTGTCTCCCTCGTTACTATCACACCTCACTGTCTACCTCGTTAATATCATACCTCACTGTCTCCCTCGTTACTATCACACCTCACTGTCTCCCTCGTTACTATCACACCTCACTGTCTCCCTTGTTACTATCATACCTCACTGTCTACCTCGTTACTATCATACCTCACTGTCTACCTGCGCTGCACTTCCTCTGCAGCTGTTGCACATTATTCTGAATTCTGGTGGCCTCTTCTTGGGAAAGACATGGGTGCCTTAGAGAAGGTACTAAGGAGATTTACGGGATGCTGCCTGGATTAGAGAGCATATCTTATGAGGCTAGGTTGAAAGGGGTAGTGTTTTTCTCTTTGGAGTGAAGGAGGGTGAGAGGTGACTCGATGTAAGGGACCTAGACCGAGTGGATGACCAGAGACTTTTTCCCAGGAAATGGCTAATATAAGAGGGAATTATTTTAAGGTGATTGGAGGAAAGTATAGGGAGCGATGTCAGAGGTAGGTGGTGGTGGTAGGGGCTAATTCATTTGGGACATTTAGGAGACTCTTGGATAGGCACCTGGATATAAGGAAAATGGAGTGGAAGGCTAGATAGATCATAGAATACATTCAAAAAGTCAAAATCAAAATAAAATTTATTATCAAAGTACATATATGCTGCCTTAGAGTCATAGAAAACTACGAGCATAGAAACAGGTCCTTCGATCCATCTAGTTCATGCTGAGCTATTTAAGCTGCTGGACCATAGCCCTCCGTACCCCTCCCATCCATTTACCTATAAGATTTTCTCCTAAACATTAAAATCAAAATTGCATGCACCACTTGCTCTAGCAGCTCATTCCACACTCTCACTACCCCCCGAGTGAAGAAGTTTCCCCTCATTCTTCCCTTAAACATTTCACCTTTCACCCTTACCTCACGACCTCTAGTCGCAGTTTCACGCAACCTCAGTGGAAAAAACCTGCTTGCATTGATACTATCTATATCCCTCATAATCTTGTATACCTTGAGATTCGTTTCTTGCAGACATTCACTGGAAAGTAAAGAAATACGATAGAATTTATGGAAAACTGAAAAAAAATTGACAAATGATGAATATAAGAACTGGTCAAACAAAACAAAATACTGAGAACCTGAGAACGTGAAAAGGTCTGCAAAGCATTCTGGGCTGCAGGGCTTGTAACGTGCTGTACTGTGGTCAATGTTCTGCTACACATTTACCTTGTTCTACCTCAACGCACTGTGTAAAGATCTGATCTGTATGAACAATCTGCATGACAAACTTTTCACTGTATCTTGGTACATGTGACAATAATAAACTAATTCCAATTCCAGTTCATAGAACATAAAACAGTACTGCAGAATACAGATCCTTAATCCCACTGCGTCGTGCCAACCTTTTAACCTATTCTAAGATCAATCTACGTAGCCTTCCATTTTTCTATTATCCATGTGCCTTTCTAAGAGATTCTACTCTCCCTGTAAAAGAACTAACCCTCAAATCTCCCGTATACTTTCCTCCAGTCACCTTAACATTTGTCTGCTGGTATTTGCCAAACTAGATGACAATAGAGCTGACATTGAATTAAAGACAGTGGCGTAGTGTTTAGTGTAACACTTTTCAGTGCCAGTGAGCACCGCTGTCTGTAAGGTGTTTGCATGTTCTCTCCATGACCACATGCGCTTTCGCACATGTTCCACGTATGTATGGGTTAGGAGGTTAATTGGTTACAGGGGTGTAATTGGACCGCGTGGGTTTGTTGGGCTGGTAGAGCCTGTTGCCGTAAGTAAATAAATGCATCATGTCTGGTAGAGTGTAAGTTCACCTGCTCATGTGGCTTACCCCACACATGAACAACGAGGAGGACTTCGGGAAATGCAAAGAGCCTTTGAACTGCTGAAATGCATTATCGTTCCTTCAGCTCTCTAACTACACAACTCACACATATTCATTAAACTCCCCCTGCTCTGCCTTCACCTCTTTTTGAAAAGTAAATGTGATTCATTTATACACATTATTTACATATTTAGAACATTCACACACAATTCCTGAATCACTTTGATCTTCTTAAAGGAATTTGTGCCCCTGACATTGTATCCAGTCCTTGACTCTGGGGAAGAGTCACTTCTTGTTCCAACTCCAGAATCGTCTGTCTTCTCCTCTCCACGTGAATGCAGTCAGAAACACATACCCCTTCTCTATTCTCTTGTAAACCACTTAATTCCAGCAAGAGATATTCGCATACACTTCTAATTTTATCTCCTATTTCCACAAGATATCTCTTTGCACCGCATACTTGAACTAACATTCCAACTGCCTGTTTCAGAATGTCGGGTTTGTTCTGCAGTGTTAACAGAAACTCCGTGATGTTCTTCCAATTGTTGCTGTATTCGTCTCTGATCATAGTTTCATCCCTACCTCTGTTGCCTCACTTACACTTTCCCTTCAGTATTTGCCTGAACAAACTCACAAGTACGCAGCCAGATTCTGCCTTCCAGCTTGTAGATGACACCACTTCAATCGGTAGACTCAAATAACAATCTGTTGGGGTACAGGAAGAAAATAGAGAGCCTATTGGCACATTATCCCGGCAATAACCTTTCCCTCAATGTTGGCAAAACAGAAGAGCTAATCATTGAATCTGAATGCTGAAGGGGGCCAGTTTACATTGGTGCCGAGGTTAATAGAATTGAAGGCTTCAGATTCCTGGGATAGAACATCACCAATAGCCTGTCCTGGTCCATACATGTGGTTGGTAAGTTAATGAAGAAGATCCTGAGAGGCAGGATTTATGAACACTTGGAGAGGCATAATATGATTAGGAATAGTCAGCATGGCTTTGTGAAAGGCAGGTCGTGCCTTATAAGTCTGATTGAATTTCTTGAGGATGTGATTGATGAAGGTAGAGCAGTAGATGTAGTGTATATGGATTTCAGCAAGGCATTTGACAAGGTACCCCATGCAAGGCTTATTGAGAAAGTAAGGAGGCATGGGATCCAAGGGGACATTGCTTTGGGGATCCAGAACTGGCTTGCCCACAGAAGGCAAAGAGTGGTTGTAGACGGATCATATTCTGCATGGAGGTCGGTCACCAGTGGAGTGCATCCGGGATCTGTTCTGGGACCCCTACTCTTCGTGATTTTTATAAATGACCTGGATGAGGAAGTGCAGGGATGGGTTAGTAAGTTTGCTGATGACATAAAGGTTGGATGTGTTGTGGATAGTGTGGGGGGCTGTCAGAGGTTACAACGGGACATCGATAGGATGCAAAACTGGGCTGAGAAGTGGCAGATGGAGTTCAACCCAGATAAGTGTGAAGTGGTTCATTTTGGTAGGTCAAATATGATGACAGAATATAGTATTAATGGTAAGACTCTTGGCAGTGCGGAGGATCAGAGGGATCTTGGGTCTGAGTCCATAGGACGCTCAAAGCTGCTGTGCAGGTTGACTTTGTGGTTAAGAAAGCGTACGGTGCATTGGCCTTCATCAATCATGGGATTGAGTTTAAGAGCCGAGAGGTAATATAGGACCCTGGTCAGACCCCACTTGGAGTACTGTGATCAATTCTGGTTGCCTCACTACAGGAAGTTTGTGGAAACCATAGAAAGGGTGCAGAGGAGATTTACAAGGATGTTGCCTGGATTGGGGAGCGTGCCTTATGAGAATAGGTTGAGTGAATTTGGCTTTTTCTCCTTGGAGCGATGGAGGATGACAGGTGACCTGATGGAGGTGTACAAGATGATAAGAGGCATTGATCATGTGGATAATCAGAGGCTTTTTGCCAGGGCTGAAATGGCTAGCACGAGAGGGCACAGTTTTAAGGTGCTTTGAAATAGGTACAGAGGAGATGTCAGGGGTAAGTTTTTTTACGCAAGAGAGTGGTGAGTGTGTGGAATGGGCTGCTGGCAACAGTGGTGGAGGCGGATACAATAGAGTCTTTTTAGAGACTTTTGAATAGGTACGTGGAGCTCAGAAAAATAGAGGGCTATGGGTAACCCTAGGTAATTTCTCAGGTAAGGATATGTTCGGCACAGCTTTGTGAGCTGAAGTGCCTGTGTTGTGCTGTAGGTTTTCTATGCTTCTATGCCACAGCTAAGAAAGCTCACCAGGGGCATCTCCTTCTTCAGGGAGACAAGGAAAGTTAGCATGTCCCCTTCGAACTTCATGAATTTTTATCGATGAACCATTGAAAACTTCCAATCCAGATGCATAATGCTCAGTATGACAACAGCTCTGCCTAAGACTGTAGGAAGCTACAGTTAGTTGTGGACACAATTCAGTACGTCACAGAAAAGAGCCTTCCCTCCATGGACTCTGTCTACCCCTCACTGCCTCGATAAAGCGTCCACCATAATCAAACACCCCACCCACCTTTCTCTCCTCTGCCAGTGGGCAGAAGATACAAAACCCTGAAAGCCCATACCACCAGGCTGAAGGACAGCTTCTACCACGGTATTATAAGGACATTGAACAGATCTTTTGTACGATAAAATGGGCTCTTTTTCTCACAATCTACCTTGTTATGACCTTGCACATTATTGTCTGTCCGCACCAACTTTCTCTGTAACGATAACAGTTTATTCTGCATTCTGTTATTGTTTTACCTTGTATTGGAACTGGTATTATTGTCAAACCACCTTGGTTTCCTCAGCTGTGTAAGTCAACCACCTCCGGCCCCGCCAAACTCGTGAGATTGAGGCGTGCTTGATCCCACCCCAAACTCCGGTTTGTGTGGATGCTGTGCCATTTGCCACCCTGTTACAAATTAGAGTCACCAAGTAACAGACAGTACACTGCATACAATTAAAGGAATTATATTTCTGAATCTTAACTGAAGGATTAGTAAAGAATAACAAAAAGAGAAAGGCCCATTCTAATTAAACAGTCAAACGTGCACAAGTTGGAGCACATCTTGAACTTCTCTGTCACTCGCACGCTGGGCCCTCGGTCAGCGTGAACGCCCACACCACCTTCCAAACGTCGCTCGCAATTTATCTCAAACAAGGAGTTAACTCTGAGACTGCAGGAAAATGGTTCTGATGGCCCTCGATGCCCTTTTTCCTCTCTCCAGATCTACTTCACTCCTTTCTTTTTTTTCTATCTCACGTTCCTTCTCTCTCTCTCTCAAACCATTCTCTTTCTCATTCACATTCTTTCTCTCCATCTCTTTCCTCCTCCTTCTTCGTCTCGTTTGTGCACCTGAATCTCAGGAAGTTCCATTCAGTTCACTGGAGTATTCCCTTATTAATCCTTCTATTGCCACCTTTCTGGCTTGATCTCTCCACTTGGTTTCCTCATGCACAATATGATCTGACGAATGCTCTGTTTTCGTGTCTCCTTTGACTCCTGTCTCTTGGGCCTTCCATTCATCCAGCTAAGCTTTGGTCTTTGCATCCCTCTTGAAGTTCATGCAATACCCTTAATGCGTGTAGAGTAGATTCTAGTTCTTTGTACTCACAAAAGCCGAATGTTTGCAAGTTTGCTGAAGCTCCTTGAACCCTCTTCTTTGCAGCATAGATACATTTCACAACTAACTGCCGGATTAACGCATCTGAAGCTTTCTCAGATATGCTGCCTATAAAAACGGTTGTAGTCGGACCACTGCTTTTCTCTCATTCGCGCTTCCTCTGAGAAACCTGGTCCTTCCTTGGTCCAATATGCTTTCCAGCCAGAGGTACAGAGGTTAGCACCAACACTTGCTTGTTCTCTGTTAGGCAATTTTTTTTATAGTGTTCAGCATGGAGTCAGCAGAGGCATCATCCAGTGCCTTTCTTAATACACTTTCGTGTAGTTTCATTGCAGGGGATGTGGCATGCAAATGATGGATGGATTTTCAATCAAGTTGTAGTTGCCTCGGCCAATCACGCCCCCACAATGCCGGTCCTTCTGTTTATACCACATACAAGCTTGGTGATTGTGCCTTGTTGATTGTTGTATTTCACTGTTACAGATGTCATTCCCACATAAGTTATTTTTTCTCCAGTATAAGTTCTTAGTCAAATATCTGCAGGCTTCAAGTTGGTATCTTTGAAATGCCATTCAAACTCATTTTGTGTAATGACTGAAACAGCTGAGACAGTGCAATTCCATTTTAACTTATTTGCTGTTCACTTCTGGTATAAGCCATATTGATTGTTTGTTGTTAATTTTCACACTGTTAATCCCAAGGCTGCACAATCCTATGTCACTCTCATCATTATCAGATTTTTCATCAACAGCACACAGATTAGTGTGCCTTTTGAAACTACCATTGACTCTTTAGCATTTTCTCTTCCCTGTGCAGAGCATTTATTTTTGTCTGTCCCACATGCTTTTTATATATGTCCTACTTTATTGCATTTTCTGTGAGTTTCACCTTCAAAGCTGCACTCGTTTGGGGTATGTGAGCCCCTGCCACAATGGTAACACAATTTGTTTGGCCAGGCTGTTTTCTGTTCAGATGCTGCAATTTTATTCACACTCACTTTCATTCCTGACTGCAACCCAAGTGTGTCTGTCTGTGGTTTCCATTGAAACAGCAATGTCAACTGCTCTTTAACATGTGAGTTGTGTTTTAGTTAGGGGCCTATTTTGAATGCTCTCTTGTAAAATTCCACAAATGATCTCTCAGTATGACCATTACCAAACTGACGATAACTAAATGTTTGTAAGACCATTACCAAACTGACGATACCCCGATAATCTCTTCAATTCAGCCACGTACACTGAAATGGACTCCCCTTTTTTAAATTCTGCTTATGAAAACTAAAGCAATCTGCAATTAGCAATGGTTTCAGTTCTAAATGTTCCTGCATTACTTTTACAATAGTAGCGAAGCTCATTTCCGATGGCTTGGTCGGAGCAGTCAAACTCTGAAGCAAACTGTATGCCTTTAACCCCAATAGACTTAGCAAAATGGCACTCGCCTCTCATTAATTATTTCACTTGCTTCAAAATACTGTTCCAATAGGTCTGTATACATGAACCAATTACCCGTTGTGTAATCAAACTCATCAACCTTTCTGATGTATCTAGCCATCTCTGAGTTTTCTTTTATGATTGGTATCCCCGGTACTCACAATTCTTCTATTTACTGCCTTAAAAAAACTCGATCGTGTCTTCTCTGTTAGCTGCTTTTGTTTTAAACTCGACCGTCTCTCCAGGTGCTAGTGTGCCTATATATAGAAGATTACTCAAATGTTATTGAAATATCAAATATACAGTAAGTGTTTCTCTCTCATGCCTCTGTAGTTCTCTTACTCCACTGTAATACCAATGACCTAATTTTAGCTTTTCCCTCTTAAAATGCAGGGTGAATATTATCATATTATGATCACTGCCTCATAAGGTTACTCTTACCTTAAGCACTCTAATCAAATCTGGTTCATTACACAACACCCAACCCAGAATTGCCTTCTCTCTCATAGGTATTCTACGCCAATCTAATTTTCCCAATCGACATGCATGTTGAAATCTACCATGACCCTCTTTACATGCCTTTTCTATCTCACATGGGAACTTGGGGTACCTCACATTCTGGCCGCTGTTCAGAGGTCTGTATAACTACCATCAGGGTCTTTTTACCCTTGCAGTTCCTTAATTCTACCCACAAGGATTCCAAATCTTTGAAACCTATGTCACCTCTTGCTATGAATTTGATTTATTGGGCAGTGTGGGCTCATTGGGCCAGATGGGTTTGTTACCAGGCTGCATCTCTAAATAAAATAAAGATATAAAATAAAACTTTACAAAATCTAGAGAGCAGGAAACTCCAGTGATGATCCTCTCTCCTTCCATTCCTCTCATTCATCACCCCCTTTATGCCTCTACTTGCACAGCAAGCTAAATAATTTCATTACATCACCACTAACTCTTACCAATTTTTTCAGATGCACCATAGAAATCATCGAATCCAGAGGCATCACAACTTGGTATCGGAACTGCTCTGCCCACGACCTCAAGGAATTAGAGAGAGTTGTGAATGCAGTCCTACCCATCATGAAAACCATCCTCCCATCCATTGCCTAGGGGACAATGCAGCCAACATAACCAAGGACCCCACCCACGCCAGTCATTCTCTCTTCTAGCCGCCGCCACCCCCACCATCAAGCAGAAGATAAAAAGCCTGAAATTAGTCCATCGGGATGAAGTACAGACTCTATGCCACTGTTATCAGACCCTCTCTGGCTCTGTGGCTCAGAGTGGGGAGAAGAAGAGGCGTGCAGCAGTGATAGGGGATTCCATAGTTAAAGGAGCAGATGGGAGATTCTGTGGATGTGCAAAAAACACCGGGATAGTATGTTGCTTCCCAGATTCCAGGGTCAGGGATACCTCAGACTGGGTTCCCAGCATTCTAAAACGGGAGAGTGAGCAGCCAGAAGTCGTGGTTCATATAGTTAAAATGTCACTGGTAGAAAAATGGAGGAGGTCCTTGAAGAGAGAATATAGGGAGATAGGTAGAAAGCTGAAAGGCAGGGACTCCAGGGTAGTGATCTCTAGATTGCTGCCTGCCCCACGTGCCAATAAGGGTAAGAATAGGATGATTTGTTAGATGAACGTGTGGCTGCAGGGGGCAGGGGTTCAGATTTCTAGTTCATTGGGAAGGTACGACCCGCACAAAAAGGACAGGTTACACCTGAACCCGAAGGGGACCAGTATCCCTGTGGATAGGCTTGCTGGTGCTGTTGGGGAAGGTTTAACTAATTCGGCGTGGGAATGCAGACCAAAGTGATAGGGCTGCGAATGGGGTTATTGGGGTAGTTGACCACAGTCTGTGTGGATTGATGATGACATATTCTCCTCGCTGACGATCAACACTGGCACACCTCAGGGGTGTGTGCTTAGCCCACTGCTCTGCTCTCTGTATACACATGACTGTGTGGCTAGGCACAGCTCAAATACCATCTACAAATTTGTTGGTAGGATCTCAGGTGGTGACGAGAGGGTGTACAGGAGTGAGATAGGCCAACTAGTGGAGTGGTACCGCAGCAACAACCTGGCACTCAACGACAGTAAGACAAAAGAGCTGATTGTAGACTTCAGGAAGGGAAAGACGAAGGAGCACATACCAATCCTCATAGAGGGATCAGAAGTGGAGAGAGTGAGCAGATTCAAGATCCTCGGTGTCAAGATCTCTGAGGATCTAACCTGGTCCCAACATATTGATGTTGTCATAAAGAAGGCAAGACAGCAGCTATACAGCACATTATTAGGAGTTTGAAGAGATTTGGCATGTCAACAAATACACTCAAAAACTTCTATAGCTGTATTGTGGAGAGCATTCTGACAGGCTGCATCACTGTCTGGTGTGGAGGGGCTACTGCACAGGACCGAAAGAAGCTGCAGAAGGTTGTAAATCTAGTCAGCTCCATCTTGGGCACTAGCCTACAAAGTACCCAGGATACCTTCAGGGAGCAGTGTCTCAGAAAGGCAGCGTCCATTATTAAGGACCTCCAGCACCCAGGGCATGTCCTTTTCTCACTGTTACCATCAGGTAGGAGGTACAGAAGCCTGAAGGCACACACTCAGCAATTCAGGAACAGCTTCTTCCCCTCTGCCATCCGATTCCTAAATGGATATTGAAGCTTTGGACACTACCTCACTTTTTTTTAATACACCGTATTTCTGTTTTTGCACTTTTTAAAAATCTATTCAATATACGTAATTGATTTACTTGTTTACTTATTATGTTTTATTTAATTTATTATTATATTTTTCTCTCTCTGCTAGATTATGTATTGCATTGAACTTCACGTCACATACCGGTGATAATAAACCTGGTTCTGATTCTGATTCTGAAATAGATGCAGTGTGTAGTGAGACTGAGAGAAAGGACAAACAGATGATAAGGTAAGGTTGCAGTCAGTTGGAAGAGTTGAAATGTAACATGGGGACAGAATTGAAAAGGGTGATGAATTTGAGGACTGAGGGAGTTATATTTGAATGCATGCAGTATATGGAATAAGGTAGATGATCTTGTGGGCAGCTAGAGACCGACAGCTATGACATTATGGGCATCACTGAGTCATGGCTGAAACAAGATGATAGTTGGGAGCTTAACGTCCATTGCATCAAAAGGACAGACAGGTAATCAGAAGGGGTGAGGTGGCTCTGTTGGTAAAAAAAATCAAATCCACAGAAAGAGGCGATATAGGATCAGGAGCTGTAGAATCCTTGTGGGTAGAGATAAGAATCAGTAAGCGGAAAAAGACCCTTTAAAGAGTTATATACAGGCCTCTGAAGAGTAGCCAGGATGTGGGAAATAAAAAAAGTCATGTAAAAAGGGTAATGTTATGATAGTCACGGGGAATTTCAATATGCAGTTAAACTGGGAAAATCAGGTTGATGCTGGATCCCGAGAGAAGGAATTTGTAGAATGCCTTTGAAGTTACTTTTGAAGAGCAGCTTGTGGTTGAACCAGCCAGGGGAAAAGGCAATTCTAGATTTGATAAGTGAGCTTAAGGTAAAAGAACCCTGAGGAGACAGTGATCATAAAATGATAGAATTCACTCTGCACTTTGAGAGGAAGAGTATGAACTCAGAAGTATCAGCACTGTGCAAAAGTCTTGGGCACATATACAGATTATAGACAGCATGCCTGAGACGTTTACACAATACTGTAGTAACTTTATGTATTGGACTGTACTGCTGCCACACAAAAAAATCATGACATATGTGAGTGATGATAAACCTGATTCTGATATGGATCTCTATTGTGGACTTAAAGCGGGATGGGGGCAGGGAGAGGTGAAGCATGGTTGGAACAAGGGGAAGGGAGAGAGGAGGGAGCGAGAAGCACCAGAGAGACATTTTTCAATGATCAGTCCCAATTGTTTGGAAACAAATGGTGTTTCAGAGCTGTGATGTGTCTGCACCTGTGCCAACTCCCCCACCCCTGGCACTCATCCTCTGCCACCTGTCCAACATGGCTCCCATGCCACTCCACCCCCTCCATTCCCAACATCATTTGCTCCCGCCAGGTTTACAAACTCACTCTCCACTCCACGTTCACAAATACAGTACTGTGACCATGCAAAAGTCTTACAGACCTTAGGTGTGTGTGTGTGTGTGTGTGTGTGTGTGTGTGTGTGTGTGTGTGTGTGTGTGTGTGAGTGTGTGTGTGTGTGTGAGAGTGTGTGTGTGTGTGTGTGTGTGAGAGTGTGTGTGTGTGTGTGTGTGTGTGTGTGCGAGTGTGTGTGTGTGAGTGTGTGTGTGTGTGAGTGTGTGTGTGTGTGAGTGTGTGTATGTATGTGTGTGTGTGTGTGTGTGTGTGTGTGTGTGTGTGTGTGTGTGTGTGTATGCCTAAGACTGTTTCTCAATACTGTATCAGTATTACAGTGGAGTAAAGGCAACTACAGAGGCATGAGAGGAGAGCCAGTCAAAGTTAACTGGAAGGGAACACTAGCAGGGATAACAGCAGAACAGCAATGGCTGGAGGTTCTGGGGGCAACTCAAAGGCGCAGAATGCATAGATCCCAAAAAAGTATTTCAGTGGAAGAATGAGGCAACCATGTTTGACAAGGAAAGTCACAGACAGCGTAAAAGCAAAGAAGAGAGCACGCCATATAGCAAACGTTAGTAGGAAGCTAAAGGACTAGGGAGCTTTTAAGTACCAACAGAAGGCAACTGAAAAAGCCATAAGAAGAGATAAGATGAAATATGAAGGAAACATGGCCAATAAATAAAAAAGGATACCACAACTGTTTTCAGATATATAAAGAGTAAGAGAGTGGACATCAACCGCCAGAAATCAACACTGGAGAGGTAGCTATGGGGGATAAAGAAATGGCAGACATGCTTAATGAGGATTTTGGTCAGTCTTCACTGTTGAAGACACTAAGTGAATGCCAGGAATTTGAGCTTATCGGGGCCAGAAGTAAGTACTGTTGCTATTACTAGAGAGTTGGTGTTTGGGAAGCTGAAAGGTCTGAAGGTAGATGGGTCACTGGACCAGATGGACTACACCCGAGGATTCTGAAAGAGGTGGCTGAAGAGATTGTGGATCTATTAGTAATGATCTTTCAAGAATTACTAGATTTTGGAATGGTTCCATTCAAGTCTGGAAAATTGCAAATGTCACTTCACTCTTTAAGAAGGTAGGGAGGCAGAAGAAAGAAAATTATAGGCCACTTAGCCTGGCTTCAGTGGTTTGGGAATCCATTACTGAGGATGAGGTATTGGAGACACAAAGTCAAGATGCCAAAGTCAGCATGGTTTCCTGAAAGGAAAACCTTGCCTGACAAATATGTTGTAATTCTTAAAGGAAATAACGGGCAGGATAGACAAAGTAGTTTCAGTGGGTGTTGTTCACTTGGATTTTCAGAAACTCTTTGACAAAGTGCCACACATGAGGCTACTTAAGCAGGTAAGAGCCCACAGTCTTACAGGAAAAGTACTAATATGGATAGAAATTTGGTTGACTGACAGGAGGAAAAGAGTGGGAATAAATGGAACATTTTCTGGTTGACTGCTGGTGACTAGTGGAGTTCCTCAGGTGTTGGCGTGAGACCACTTCTTTTCACACTATATGTCAATAATTTGGATGAAGGAATTGATGGATTTGTGGACACGTTTAAGGACAATATGAAGATAAGTGGAGGGGCAAATAGTGTTGAGGAAGCAGGGAAGCAGGGAGTCTGCAGAAGGACTTGGACAGATTGGGAGAACAGGCAAAGACGTGGCAGATTGAGTACAGTGTAGGGAACTGTATGGTCACGAACTTTGGTAGAAGAAATAAAGGCATAACTATTTTCTAAATGGAGATAAAATTCAAATATCAGGGATCAAGGTTACTTAGGAGTCCTTGTACAGGATTCCCTAAAAGTTAACTTGCAGATTGAGTTGCTGGTGAGGAAGGCAAATGCAACGTTAGCATTCATTTCGAGAGGACTAGAATATAAGAGCAAGGGTGTAATGCTGAGGCTTTATAAGGCATTGATCAGTCCATACTTGGAGTATTGTGAGCAGTTTTGGGCCCCTCATCTAAGAAAAGATGTGCTGGCATCGCAGTGGGTCTAGAGGAGGTTCATAGAAATGACTCCAGGAATGAAAGGGTTAACATGCAAGAATGGTTTGATGGCTCTGGGCCTGTAGTCACCGGAGTTTAGAGGAATAGGGGGATTTCATTGAAAACTATTGAATATTGAAAGGTCTATCTAGAGTGGATGTAGAGAGGATGCTTCCTATAGTGGGGGAGTTGAGGACCAGAGGGCACAGTCTGAGAATAGAGGGATGTCCCTTTAGAACAGAGATGAGGAGGAAATTCTTTAGCCAGAGGGTGGTGAATCTGTGGAATTCATTTCTACCAATGGCTGTGGAGGCCAAGTCATTGAGTATATTTAAAGTGGATGTTAATAGGTTTCTGATTAGTCATAGCATCATAGATTAGGGGAAAGGCAGAAACATGGGGGTTGAGAGAAACAGTAAATCGGCCATGATGGAATGGCCGAGCAAACTCGATGGGCCGAATGGCCCAACTCTGCTGCTATGTCTTATGTGTCTCTACGTTAAAGACGAACTCTTAATTTCCCAGTCTACCTTATCATGGCCCTTGAACCTTATTGTCTGCCCGCACTGCACTTTCTCTGAAATGGTAAGATTTTTCTGCATTGTTATTGTTTCAATGATACTGACCTATGTATGCAATGATCCGACTGAACGGCAGGCAAACAAAAGCTTTTTAGTCTGTCTCAGTACAAGAGATAATTCCAAGTACATCTCCTCTCGACAGATCAGGTGCGATTAACCAACCATCACACAGCCTCTCCCAGCCAACACCACCATTTGCATCATTCAGTCTCTCATGGTCCACGTGTCCCTTGTCAGGATCATCCACCTGAAACATCATCCCTGCTTTTCTTCCCATAGCTGCAGCCTGATCTGCTGGGTGCTTCCACCACTTACTGCTTTAACTTCTGAGTTTTAGATGAAAATCAGAAACAAAACTACCATGTAGGAAATCTGAAATAAAAACTGAAAATGCTCAAAATGCTCAGTGGTCAGATTCTTTAGATTCAGACTTGCTTATCACCTGTACACTGAAACACACATTCTGGCACCAACAGAACGTGCCCATCATGCTCAGCAGAACCACACAGAACGTACTAAGTGACAAAGCAACACCAGCAAGACAAACCCCGTTCCTTCCTCCCACCTATCCACACACGCAGTGCTCTAACCCCAGGGCGGGTTGTCTTCAGCCTCCAGCCTCCTGTAGACTCATGGATATTTTGCCTTCAAATTCCACAGTGATTTAAAATCTTCACAACTTCCACAGAGATTTGCAGACTTGGGGCTCCAGCCATCAGGCCTCAATTTCTGGACTTCCGATTGATCTGTGACCTCCCATCCCACGACAACGGATGAGGACCCAAACCCCAGCCCTGAAGTCTGAATTTGCCGATTTGCGTACTGCTGGGGAGGGGTCACTGACCCTTCGTTCCTCCTGCTCTGTGCTCCCGGAACTCACCGGTGACTCAAGGGTATGGGATGGGGAGGAGGGGAGGTGCCACAAGCCAAGGTCCTTGCTGGTCTGCTGGCTTTTGAGAGTAGAGTGAGGTCACAGAATCTGGCCTATCCCCTAATTCCCTACATCCCCATCATCCCTCCACCCTAACTCCCCTCTCTGTACTCAAAACCTTAAAAAACCAAAACAAGGACAATGGAATCCGAGTAGTGACCTTGTAGGCTTTCACAGATATAATGGCATGAGGCATTTCATGTTTGGGAGAAACTGTGATGAGTCATTTATTGTATTCCAAACTCTGAACACAAGGCGCAGTTACCAAAACTCACGTAATTACACCATCACGTCAGACCAGCCTCTTAAAGTGAACCCGAAATCAACGTCGATGGTTGTGAATTATGCTTGTTTCCACCAATTACATTACCCTACAACCTCGATGAGGCCCGCAGCTGGGTACCATCTCGACTGAAAATCAACTCACCTCCACCTTGACTGGAAAATCAGGCAGCGTCTGTGGAGAAAGAAAAGCTATTGTTTCGGGACAGGACAGTTTTGCACTGACCTGTGTCTGGGCAGGAAAATAACTGTCGGCAGGGTTTGTATCTAGACAGCGAAACACCGTGATGCAGGGTCTCATCCCAAAACATCAACAATTCCTTTGCCTCTGCCGATGCCGCCTGACCTGCTGAATTCCTCCTGCTGTTCGCTTTTCACTACAGATTTCGGTATGTGCAGTTGTATGTGTCTCCGATGTATCTGGATGTTTTGGTCAAACACAGGCAGCCAACGTCAACAGCAGAGTGAGCTGAGACAGGGCAGGGTCAGGAGAGTAAAGGGAGCAGCTTTCCGAATCCGCTCTGATGGTCAGCAAAGGTTACCTAAAACCTTGCCAACCATAACCTTGCAGTGTGGCTCACCGACCCACGCTGCCTCCTGGTTAAACACAGATCATATAACACAGAACCGTACAGCGCAGGAACACGCTCTTCAGCCCACCATGAATGCACCAAACATGATGCTGAATTAAGCTTGTCTCTTCAGCCTGCACATGATCCATATTCCTCCATGGCCTGCATATTCATGTCCCAGTCTACCAGCCCCAAATGCCACTTCCATACCTGCTTCCACCAGCACTCTGGGCAGCCAGTTCCCGACACTCAGCACTCTCTATGTGAAAACCTTACCTCACAAATTTCCTTTAAACCTTCCCCTCTGTGATAAATGCAAGAGGGGCGTGGTCTCTCTCATCCACATGTACTGGTTCTGTCCTAGCTTGGAGAAATTCTGGAAAGATGTCTTCACTACATTATCGGGTATTCTGAATCAGCACCTAGAACCTAACCCCTTAATTGCTCTGTTCGGTTTTTGGGGCGAGACAGATTTATGTCTGGGTCTGACCAAATGCCGAATACTATCCTTTGCCTCTCTCCTGGCGAGATGCTTGATCCTCCTTAGATGGAGAGATGTTGCCCCGCCCACTCATGCGCAATGGCTTAACGACATTATGGCCTGCTTGGACCTTGAAAAAATTCATTATTCAGTTCTTAATTCGGATCTAAAGTTCCATAAGGTCTGGGGACCTTTTATCGAGTACTTTCATAACCTTCCTCTTGACTAGGGTTTTTTTTTTTCTTTTTTTTTCTTCTTTTCGGTCCCTTGCTTTCAGCTCCTTTTTTTTCTGGTAGTAGGCATTATTATCCTCTGTTACTAAGTGTATTCACAGTCTGGGAGTTTGACTGTCCGGACTTATACTCTTTATACTGTGTGGTGGTTGGTCTGGAGTTGTTGTTTTTTTCTTGTGTTGTGGGGCTTGGGGAGGACACTAAGCTTACTTGTCTTCAATTTAGGTGCTTTTTTGTTAAACTCTCTTCCTTTGTAGCATATTGTTATTGTATGCTTAATCTTGCACTGTATTAATGCTCCTCATTGGGATTTGGGGTTTTTAATCTTGTAAAATGTTTTGAAAAACTAATAAAAAAAATTTTAAAAAACCTTCCCCCTCCCACCTGAAATGCATTTAGCATTTCTACCTTGGGCAAAATACTGTCTTTTGCGAAAAGTGACAAAAGTGCTACACCTCTGTTCTTAAGCTGCCCACAATAGGAAATATCCTCTCCACAATTACTCTATCGAGGCCTTTCACCCTTTGATAGATTTCATTGAGGTCTCCTCTCATTCTTCTGAATTACAGGTCCAATGCCATCAAATGCTCCTCAGATGACAAGCTTTTCAATCCAGGAACCTCCTTTGAATCCTCTCCAATGTCAGCACATCCTTTCTTAGATAAGAGGCCCAAAACTGCTCACAATACTCCAAGTGTAAAGCCTCAACATTGTATCCTTGCTTTTATGTTCTAGTCCCCTTGAAACGAATGCTAACATTGCATTTGCCTTCCTTACAACAGACCCAACCTGCAAATTAATCATATAGGCTTCTTCCTATAGATGCTGCCTGGCCTGCTGCGTTCCACCAGCATTTTGTGTGTGTTGCTTGGATCTCCAGCATCTGCAGATTTCCTCGTGTTTGCCCTGCAAGTAAATCTTTTGGGAATCCCGCACAGGGACTCTCAAGTCCCTTTGCACCTCAGATTTTTAAATTTTCTCTCCATTTAGAAAATAGTCAACCCTTTCATTTGTTCCACCAAAGTGCCTGCTCGTACACCTCCCGACACTGTGTTCCATCTGCCACTTCTTTGCCCATTCTCCTAATCTGTCTAAATCCCGTAACCTCTCTACTTCCTCAAACTACCTGCCCCTCCACCTATTTTTGTATCATTTGCAAACTTGACCACAAAGCCATCAAACCTGTCATCCAAATCATTGACATACAATGTAAAAGGAAGCGGTCCCAACCCAGTAGAACATCACTAGTCAACGGCAGCCAACCAAAAGAAAACTCCCCTTATTTCCACTCTTTGCCGCCTGCTAGCCAAGCTCTATACATGTTAGTATCATTCCCGTAATGCCTCAGGCTCCTAAGCAGCCTCACGTGTGGCACCTTTCTCACAGCCTTCTGAACATCCACCAATTCTCCTTTGTCTATCCTGCTTGTTATTTCTTCAAAGAATTCCAACCGATTTGTCAGGTGAGATTTCCCCTTGAGGAAACCATGCTGACTTTGGTCTATTTTACCTCCAAGTACGCTGTAACCGCATCCTTAACAATCAACTCCAACACCTTCCAAACCACTGAGGTCAGGCTACCTGGTCTAAAATTTCCTTTCTTCTGCCTCTCTCCCTTCTTGAAGAGTGGAGTGACATTTGCAATTTTTCATTCCACCAGAACCATGCCAGAATCAATTGATTCTTTAAAGATCATTACTAATGCCTCCACATACTCTTCAACTGCCTCTTTCAGTACCCTAAGTTATATACTATCTGGTCCAAGTCATTTATCTATCTTCAGACCTTTCTGTTTCCCAACAACCTTCTCCCTAGCAATGGCAACTTCACACACTCCTGCCCCCAACACTCGCAAACTTCAGGTATACTGCTAGTGTGTTTCACAGTGAAGACTAATGCTAAATACTTGTTCAGTTCATCAGCCATTTCCTTGTTCTCATTACTACCCCTCCAGCATCGTTTTCCAGCGGTCTGATATCTACTCTCGCCTCTCCTTTACTTTATGTATCTGAAGAAACTCCTGGTATCCTTTAATATTATTGGCTAGCTTACCTTAGTATTCCATATTTTCCTTCTTTATGACATTTTTTTGTTGTCTTCTGTTGGCATAAAAGCTTCCCAATCCTCCAACTTGGAGACTTCATCCCAGAATACAAGACCAGGTGGTTAACACAAAAAAAAATCAGAAATACATAATTGAAGATCAACAAATTCAAGAAGATGAATGCAGAAAATGCCAAAATAAACCAGAAGCAATTCGACACATTACAGGATCCTGCAGCGGTTTAACTCAATCTGATTACATACAGAGGCACAACCAAGTGACAAACATCATTCACCAAAATCTTGCTTTAAAATGCAAACTCATAAAAGACACCACACCTTACTATAAATACAAGCCTGATCCAGTTTTAGAGTCAGTCTTAGAATATACTGTGTATTATGACCAACCCATTATCACAGATAGGACAATCCATAAAAAAAACTGTCCAGATATATTACAGGATAAACAAGATCAACTTACTTAATAGATATAGCCATTCCAAACACACATAACATAGAGAAATCAGTAAGTGAAAAACACCAGAAACTGCTGAATTCAAAGAGGAAATTGAAAGACTATGGAACATGAACTGGGACTATGGAACATGAATTGTCCCAATCGTAATATCTACAACTGGTACCATCCCAAAGGCACTACACAATAGCATTAGGCCTACACAACAAAATTTATGTAAATCTTCAGAAATCCACAATACTAAACATCACCAGAATAGTCCAAAAGTTCCTAGCAATTGAGAAATGAGTGTGCTTGGTTATAACCGTACCTCAGGTTTTAATAATGATAATAATAATAATAATAATAGTAAATACTTCATTGATCCTGAGTGGGAAATTCTGTTACAGCGGCAACATTTAAAAACACACTTAGCAATGTGCAGACTTAACTAATAATAAAGTGCAGAATAATAACATACACAATAAAAATTTACCAATGTTCAATAATATGCAATAATAATGTGTGAAATAATAAATCAGAGACTGATGTACTATGATGTGTGTTCTCCAGTCGCACAGAGATGAACTGTTGTACATGCTTACTGCATTTGGTTGGAAAGATTTTCTGTGACGATCCTTGCGACAGCGGAGCTGAATGAGTCTGTTTGAAAGGGTGCTCCGCTGCTTGTTCAGTAGGTCCTGGAGAGGACGTGCCAGATTGTCCATCATGGATAACAGTTTGTTTAGTGACCTCCTCTCTACCACTAACTCAACAGAGTCCGGGTTGTGGCCAAGGTCAGAGCCAGCCTTTCTGATGAGCTTATTTAGTCATTTTGCATCTCCAGCACCGATTTACCAGCTTGAGATGAGAACAAAACCAAAAGCCATTTTGAATGGAGATGAAGAATTCCTTAAGCCAAATGGTAGTGACTCTGTGGAATCCATTGCCATAGGCGATTGTGAAGGCCAAGTCATTGGGTGGATTTAAGACAGTGTCATGGCATGAAAGGTTACATGGAGAAGACAAGGGAATAGAGTTGAGAGGAAAATGGATCAGTCACATCTCATTGTCTTATGGTTGCTTGTGTATAGTTTGTTTGACTTGATTCCAAATTAGGCTGTATGAAGGGTAAACACGAGGAAATCTGCAGATGCTGGAAATTCAAACAACACACACAAAATGCTGGTGGAACGCAGCAGGCCAAGCAGCATCTATAGGGAGAAGCACTGTCGACGTTTCGGGCCAAGACCCTTCATCAGGACTAACTGAAAGAAAAGATAGTAAGAGATTTGAAAGTAGGAGGGGGAGGGGGAAATCCAAAATGATAGGAAAAGACCGGAGGGGGTGGGGATGAAGCCAAGAGCTGGAAAGTTGATTGGCAAAAGGGATACAGAGCTGGAGAAGGGAAAGGATCATGGGATGGGAGGCCTAGGGAGAAAGAAAGGGGGGTGGGAGCACCAGAGGGAGATGGAGAGCAGGCAGAGTGATGGGTAGAGAGAGAGAAAAAAAAGGGGGGAATAATTAAATCAGGGATGGGGCAAGAAGGGGAGGTGGGGCATTAACGGAAGTTAGAGAAATCAATGTTCATGCCATCAGATTGGAGGCTACCCAGACAGTATATAAGGTGTTGTTCCTCCAACCTGAGTGTGGCTACATCTTGACAGTAGAGGAGGCCATGGATAGACATATCAGAATGCGAATGGGACATGGAAATAAAATGTGTGGCTACCGGGAGATCCTGCTTTCTCTGGCGGACAGAGCGTAGGTGTTCAGCAAAACGGTCTCCCAATATATAGAAAGCCACAGTGGGAGCACCGGACGCAGTATACCACACCAGCTGACTCACAGGTGAAATGTCGCCTCACCTGGAAGGACTGTCTGGGGCCCTGAATGGTGGTGAGGGAGGAAGTGTAAGGGCAGGTGTAGCACTTGTTCATAAATCATAACTTATTTATAGAGAAATTTACATACAGATTACATAGTTCAAAGTGCTTTACAATGAGATATAGTGCAAACATGAAAATATTTTTTTAAAGATAAATAAACATGAAAATAGAAGACAACAAGATGTTAGTTAAAAGTTGGGCCGAAAGGCCTGTTTACATGCTATCTGTGACTATCACATGGAATAAATCTGCCACTGTCATTTGTAGTGAAAATGTTCCACATCTATAGGCAGCTGGCCCACTGATGTAGTGGCTACACCCCAGTCCAGGAGCTCCAGCCACCTGAGTTTGATCAGTGCTGTCTGTGTGGAGTTTGCACTTTCTCCCTATAACTGCGTGGGCACCCCCAGGTGCTCTGATTTACCTGGCTGGTAAGTTAATTGGTCGCTGTAAGTTGTCCATGTATTGGCAGATACCAGGCAAACGGGGAGAGGGGATGAGGTGCTAGGATGCAATAAGGATTAGAATTGGGATTAGCATAGGTGGCTGCTTGATAGCCAGTATGAACGAGATGGGCCAAAGGGCCTGGTTCTGCACTGTGCTCATGAATGCAAGAGATTCTGCCGATGCTGGAAATCCAAAGTAACACACACAAAATGCTGAAGGAACGCTGCAGGTCAGGCAGCATCTATAGAGGGAATGAACAGTCGATGTTTCGAGCTGAGACCCTTCATCAGGACTGTATTACTCTAATTCCATTTTGTGCTCTTTGGGCTGACCCATAATGTATAAAATTCTAAACCGTTCTTCCGACTTTTTTACTTCAAGCTCTCAACACCTATCAGTCCTCTACTAATAGCACAGCATTCAGACTCTGGAATTCCCACACCCCATTCTTTCTTTCTTTTTTTCTTTTTCTTGTTTTTCTCTCTCTCACACTCTCTCCCTCTCTCTCTACCCCTCTCCCCTCCTCTCTCCCCTCTCCCTATCCCCTTCCCTCTTTCCCTCTCTCCCTCTCCCTCTCCTCTCCCTCTCCCCCTCTCCCCCCTCCCTCTCCCTCTCCCCCACTCTCCTCTCTCCCCTGCTCCTCTCTCTCCCCCCTCTCCCCCCTTTCTCTCCCTCTCCCCCTTCTCTCTCTCCCCCTCTCTCTCTCTCTCTCTCCTTCTCTCCTCTGCTCTCCCATCTCCCTTCTCTCTCCCCTCCTCTCTCTCTCTCTCTCTCTCAACCACTGCTCTGCTCGATCCGCACTGGCTCTTATAGATATACCATACTGTCCTAATGTCTAATAACCATGTAACACACAATTTGTGGCTGTTGGATAGAGACAGCACACTGAAGCAGAGCTCGTACTTACTAGCTGAGGGTAAAAAGCACTTAGCATCCAAGATTGACTCTTTAAAGAGCAGGTGGAGAGATTCCTCCTTAGGCAGCAAAAGTAAACACTGACGGTTTGCAAGCACAGCCCTCAAAAAGTTTCAAAGACAGATATCTGCCAGTGTGCTGAGCATGTGTGGCTTGGCCAGCACGGGCTGGGGGAGGGAGGAAAACGTTATTTGGGCCTCCACTAACGACAGTCGTGTTGTAATATTGAATGGAAAATCAATTAAGTGTCTTTAAGTGTCTTTGGACGAACACAAGAAGCCGATGGTAATCATCCGTAGCCTGCTCTCTCTTACCTCCATTTCTCCCTTCTCGTGTTGCCTCTAATCTCTCCTCTCTTTATCTTGTGTACTCTCTCTCTCTCTACCACCCCTCATGCCATCCCCTCCATACCTCTGTAACCCAAACCACACCCTACAATTCCTGCTCATCCCCAAGTGTCCTTCCTTTGTCAGAGCTTCAGAATTCCCTCACTCCATCTCTGCCTCCTCTCTCTAGGGATGCTACTTAAATGCAGCTGGAGCTTGTTGTCTCCCACTGCCCTTCAGTCTTCCCTTTCTGACACTTCACCCTCACTCCATCCCCTTCCCCTTCCTCATTTCTCTAGTCCTCCCTCTCATTCTTCTGTCGCATATAACTGAGAACAGTGCAGCAGCCAGACAGACCCTTCGGCCCGTCACCAAAATGCTGACCATGATGCCAAATTAAATTAATCCCTCCTACCTGCACATGGTCCATATCCATCCATTCCCTGCCTGTCCTTCAAAACTGCTGGCATATCTGCATCCACCGTCTCCCTGGCAGCACATTCAGACCCCCAGCATTCTCAGTAAAATTCCCAAACTGCACCTCTCCTTTAGACGCTCAGCCTCTCACCTTAAATCTGTGCCCTCTAATAATGGAATTTCCACTCTAAAAAAATAATACCTACCCTTTCTCTCCTGTACTCTCTTTCCTCCCTTCTTTCTCACACTCGCACTCTCCCTTTCACTTTCTCTTTCACCCCCATTGCTCCTCCCCTTTCCCCTCTTGCTCATTCACTTATTCTACTTTCATTATCATTCTGTCTTTTTACTCTTCAGACTCTCTCTCCCTTCTCTCAGTTTCCCCTTTCTCTCCTCCCTCCCTCCCTCTCTCTGTCTCTCCCCTCCCCCCAGCTCCCTGTCTCTTTCTCCCCGCCTCTCTCCCTCCCTCCCTCTCCCCTCTGCCTCCCCCTCTCTCCCTTCCTCCCTCTCTCTTCCCCACCTCCCTCCTTCTCTCTCTCTCACTTGCTCCCTTTCTCTCTCTGTCTCTGTCTCTTTCCCTTTCTCTCTGTCTCTGTCTCTCTCTCCCTTTCTCTCTCTCTCTCTCCCTCTCTCTCTCCCTCTCTCTCTCTGTCTCTCTCTCTCCCCCCCCCCTTTCTCTCTGTCTCTCTCTCTCTCTCTCTGCTCCCCAACTTTGGATTCCATCCAACCTCTTCAGACGCTGCAATTATTTGTTTCTTCTGCTATTCTACTTTCTTCTGCGTTGGAATTCCAGTCTTGAGCTGTGATGTCTGAACAGTTACAGAGGAGTCACTCACCATTAGTTCAAAGCCAATGACTTATTCCCTGTTGGATCCTGACTCTAAGTGCTTTACCTTATTGCTAACTTTGGAATTTTTTTAGAACTTGCGTTTGTAATTTTTGAGTTAGAAAGAAACTCTCCAATCACAACATATTAACCCAAGCAAATGTTACTAAGGAACAGCATGTGAACTGATACTGAAAATGTAGAATTACTTCTCTCTTGTGTGTCTGTCATTAATATCAAATGTTTGATATTCTGTGAGTGACACTGGTAGTTGTTGTATTAGCAAACACATCACCGTCCCACACACAGAATGGGGATGAATGATCTGTTACTCTGTGGTTAGAGGTGACGGTTAAGAGATGAACGTTGGCCTAGGACACTGCCACAAGCCCTGTTCACGGGCCTGTGGTGCTCTGCACCATCTGAGCAAGTAGCCGGTTTTACCATGTCCCCGGAGTAACAGACAGCGATCTCTGAGGTGTAACCTCTGCAGTATGACTTGTAACAATAACACACCGAGACACAAGACTACATCTGAGGGAAACCACAACAGATTGCCAGTGACGTCTACCTTCAAATCAAAACAGTTATTACCCATCAGGCTCCTGAACCAGTGGGATAACTTCACTCCCCTCAACTCAGAGCTGATTCCACAACCTATGGACTCACTTTCAAGGACTCTACAACTCACACTCAATATTAATAATTACTTATTTTTATTATTTATTATTATTTGTTATTATATTTGTATAGTCCGTCTTCTTTTGTAGATTAGCTGTTTGTCAGTCTTTGCTTGTGTGTAGTTTTTCATTAACTCTATTGTATTTTGTGTACTTACTGTGAATGCCCACAAGAAAATGAATCTCCTGGTTGTATATGGTGACATTTATGTACTTTGATAATAAATTAAATTTACTTTGAACTTTGAAGAGTCAGGAAGGGCTAATCTGAGACCAGTTCAGCAACAAGGATGGCACTGCAGTGAAGTGGTTAGCACATCGCTTTGCAGTACCAGCGGCCTGGGTTCAATTCCCACCGCAGCCTGAAAGGAGTTTGTAAATTTTCCCCGTGACTGCGTGAGTTTCCTCCAGGTGCTCCAGTTTCCTCCCAGAGACTAAAGACATACCAGTGGGTAGGGTAATTGGTCATTGTAAATTGTCCTGCAATACTTAAATTGGGGGATGCTGGGAGGCACAGCTCAAAGGGCCTCTTCACTGTATCTCAATAAATAAATTAAAATCTAACAGAGGCTTTGCATTAGGAAGATATTCAATGTACCCTCCAGTGAGGAGTGAAAAACAAAATGTAACTTGGAACAATGACAAATTATATGAGGGCAGACATTCTACAAAAATTCTCCAGCCAATCCCTTTGAACAGAGTGGCCTTGTGTAAAAGCCTGATGTCCTTCCAGTAAGAGCTGGCATTGAGTATACATAGGCTTCTCGTTGTTGAGTTGAAGACGTCCAAATACAACAATGGCTTCCACCGGCTGGGAAGTAAATATTTCATTAACTGGACATCGTTTTTAATATCAACTACAATGGAGAGTCAACATATCAGAGGATCTACCCTGGCCCAACATGTTGATGCAATCACAAAGAAGGCAAGCCAATGGCTACCATTCAGGAGAGCATTCTGACTGGTCACATCACTGCCTGCTACTGAGCAGGATCAGAGTCTCAGCCCGCTCCATCGTGGGCACTGGCCCCCTCGCCATCGAGGACATCTTCAGCAGTCGATGACTCCAGAAGACATCACCCATCATTAAGGACCCTCACTATCCAGGGCATGTCCTCTGCTCATTGCTGCCACTGGGGAGGAGGTTTAGGAGCCTGAAGACTCACACTCAACATTTTAGAAACGGTTTCCTTCCCCTGCAACATTAGATTTCAGAAGAGTCCATGAACCCGTGAACACTACCTTACTATTTTGCTCTCTTTTTGCATTATTTATCTGTTTTTAATATATTTCTTGTTTTAATTTATAGTAACTTTTTGTATTGCAATGTACTGCTGCTGCAAAACAACAAATTTCACAACGTATGCCAGTGACCTGATTTAGACTGATTCTGAACTTGAGCTCAGCTTGTTGTGATACAGAACATAGCGCAGTAAAACACAAGAACGTGACTGTCAGCACACAATGGTGAATTAATTAAACCAATGCTGCTAAACTAAACTCATCCTTTGTGCCTGCATGAGGTCCATATCCCTCCATATTCCCTCCATATTCATATGCCTATCTAAAAGTGTCTTAAAAGTCTCTATGCTAGTTAAAACTATCATATTTAAATACTTTATGTGAATCCTTTCATATACATCCTTTACATATGATTGTTTGCTAACTCTGAGCCTATACTTACTGGAGTTTAGTCGAATGAGGAGTGACCTCATTGAAACCTATCAAATATTGAAAGGCCTAGATAGTGTGGACATTGAGAAGATGTTTCCATTAGTGGGAGAGTTTAGATCAGGAGGGCAAGACCTCAGAATAAGAAGACATAATTTCAGGGCATTATATTTTCAAGGATAGTTTTCCATTAGTTTCAATGTTGAAAAGATTAGCCCTGGAGCTCAGGATGAGAATCTAACTTGGACAAAGGCCAATTTTGATGGTATCAGAAAGGATTTAGCAAGTGTGGATTGGGGCAGGTTGTTTTCCGGCAAAGGTGTACTTGATAAATGGGAACCCTTTAAAAGTGATATCTTCAGAGTACAGGGTTTGCACGCTCCTGTCAGAATGAAAGGCAAGGATAACGGATTTACGGAATCCTGGTTTTTGAGTGATACTGAAGCCCAGGTCAAGAAAAGGAATGAGGTGCATAGCAGGTACTGGCAGCAGGAACAAATGAGGTACTTGAGGAGTATAAGAAATGCAAGAAAAAACTAAAAGACAGAAATCAGGAGGGCTAAATGAAGACATGAGGTTGCCATAGCAGACGAGGTGAAGGAGAATCCTAAAGGCTTCTACAAATATATTAAGTGCAAAAGGATTGCAAGGGACAAAATTGATCCTCTTGCAAGATCTGAATGCTAGTCTATGCGTGGAGCCAAATGAGACGGGGGAGATCTTAAATGGATTTTCTGCATCTGTATTTATTTGGAAGATGGACGCAGAGACTCGAGGAAATTCAGCAGCGAGGTTACGGACTGTACGCAAATTACAGAGGAGGAGGTGTTTGCTCCCTTGAGGCACATTAGGGTGAATAATTCCCCAAAGCCTGACAAGGTGTTCCCTCAGACTCCGGGGGAGGCAAATGCAATAATTGCAGGGGCCCAGCAGAGATATTTAAAACATTTTAAGCCACAGATGAGCTACCATGAGCTAATGTTGTCTGTTGTTTAAGAAAGACTCTAAGAATAAGTCAGGGGATTATAGACCTCTGAGTCCGATGTCAGTGGTGGAAAAGTTATTGGAAGGTATTCTAAGGGACTGGATATATATGTAAGCATTTGGATAGGTGGGGTCTGATTAGGGATAGTCAACATGGCTTTGTGTGTAGCAAGTTGTGTCTAACCAATCTTGTAGAGTTTTTGGAGGATGTTACCAGGAAGGTTGATGAAGGAAATGCAATGGATGTTGTCTACACGGAATTTACAAGACCTTTAACAAGGTTGAAATGGGAGGTTAATCAAGGAGGTTCAGTCGCTTGGCAATCAAGATGAGCCGGTAAATTGGATTATACATTCACAGAAGCAGCCATAGAGTGGTAGTAGATGGTTGCCTCTCTGATTGGAGGCCCTGTGACTAGTAGTGTGCCACAGGGATCAGTACTGGGTCTGTTATTGTTTGTCATCTTTATGAATGATCTGGATGATAACATGATTAACTGGATCAGCAAATTTGCAGATGACTTCAAGATTGGGGTTATAATGGATAGCGAGGAAGACTTTCAAAGCTTGCAGTGGGATCTGGACCAGCTGAATAAATGGGCTGAAAATAGCCGATGGAATTTAATACAGACCAGTGTGAGGTGTTGCACTTTGAGAGGACCAACCAGGGTAGGTCTTACACAGTGAATGGTAGGGCACTGAGGAGTGTGGTAGAACAGAGGGATCTGGGAATACAGGTCCATAATTCCTTGACAGTGGCATCACAGGCAGATAGGGTTGTAAGCAAAGCCTTTGGCATATTGGCCTTTATAAATCAATGAATCGAGTGCAGGAACACAACAAAATCTGCAGATGCTGAAAATCCAAAGCAACACACACACAAAGTGGTGGAGCACTTGGTATTGAGCACAGGAGTTGGGATGTTATTGCTGAAATTTCGTAAGATATTGATGAGGCCTAATTTGGAGTATTGTGTGCAGTTTTGATCACCTCCTACAAGAAAATTTTAATTAGAATGCAGAGAAAATTTACAAGGGTTTTGCCAAGACTTGAGGACTTGGGTTATCAGGAAAGGTTGAATAGGAAAGGACTTTGTTCCCTAGAACATGGGAGATTGAGGGGAGATTTGAAAGAGATACACAACATTTTGTAAAGCATAGATAGGGTAAATGCAAACAAGCTTTCTCATTGAGGGTGGGTGGGACTACAACTCGAGGTCATGAGTTCAGGGTGAAAGGTGAAATGTTGAAGTGAACGTGAGTGGGAACTTCGTGAGGTGAGTGCGGAACAACCTGCCAGCAGAAGGGACGGATGCCAGTTCAGTTGCAGTATTTGAGAAGTATGGACAAGCACATGGATAGGAGAGATATGGAGGACTATGGTTGAGATGGGACTGGCCAGAATAGTACAGACTAGGGTGTCAAAGGGCTTGTTTCTGTGCTGTAGTGCTCTATGACTCTGAGACTGTATGCCTTATGGCCTTATGGACAGGGTAGCCCATTTATCACTGTCCACTTACACCGACAGACAGGACATCTCGCTCAGTCTCATTGCCAATGGACTATACACACACACACACGTACGCACACATGCACACACACTCACAAATACACGCTCACAGCCAATCACACACACAAACACACTCACACACATATACGCATATTGTATTGTACATATATTGTACACACACACACACTCATACAGCCTCCCAGACACGACTGTCACCTTAAGTACAGACACTCCTGTACCCAGCGTCAGTTTATCTATATACAAACAATGTATCTAAACTAACCTTGTATATTTTATCATTGTGTCTTTATGCTGCATCGGGTTTGGACTAACTATCATACCCACGTACTGAAGAATAATGATCAAATAATCTTGAATCTTGACCTTTACCCGTGGCTGACATTAAATCGCTGTAAGAGCGCGTGCGCGCGCACACACACACACACACACACACACACACACACACACACACACACACACACACACACACACACACACACACACGCACGCACACACACACACACACACACACACACCTTGCAACAATCCTTGTTAATAGGCGCATCCTTAGAGCTGGTGGTAACTCCAGTTCAAGATTGCTTAATGTAATTTCCTGGACACAAGTGTAAGGAGAACAAAATAATAATTGTTACTCTGAATCAGATGCACAACAGATGAAGAGCACAATAATTATAAAAAAACATAATAAATATAAATGCATAACTTACATTTGTGCATCAATTGGTTACACGTCCATAAAGTGACACGAGGCTGTACATCCAGAGACTGACAGGAAATAATAAAGTAGTTGTGGAGGTGTTGATCAGCCTTACTGCTTGGGGAAAGTAACTGTTTTTGAGTCTGGTGGTCCTGGTGTGGATGCTGTATAGCCTCCCAATGGGAGTGGGACAAACAGTCCATGAGCAGGGTGTGTGGGATCCTTCATGATGTTACTGACTCTTCTCCGGCACTTTTCTGTGTATATGTCCTTGATGGTAGATAGGTTGGTGCCAGTAATGCATTGAGCAGTTTTGACTACCTGTTGCAGAGCCTTCCTGTGCAACCCAGTGCAGTCGTCGTACCACGCAGAGATGCAGCTTGTTAATACTTAATACTCTCTACTTAATAGTCAGCGGGCTCCCAGTTTAAACAAGGGAGGGTGGGAGGGGGAGGAGAGGAGGCAAGTTGACTCAGGCCTGCCTTCACCCCCCTCCCCTTCCCTGGACTCTGACCAAATGCAAGCTTTGCCCTTTCAAAACTGTGCTGTCAAGTTTATACCAGAGTGTGTCAGGTATCTGCGGGGTCAGACAACAGCTGGGCGGGGAGAAGGTCGGGTCTGCCCGAGCCTGACTAAATGCAGTTGTCTCAATTGACCTGACCCTTCACACCCACCTTCACCCTCCCTACAGCTGCTACGAGCTGCCATCAGTGAACAGTCCGGAGGGGGCTGGGTTGTTAAAAAGGCTAGTTAACTCACTGCGGCACACTCTCCCACTTACAACGTCTCAGTGCCTGTCAATCATTGCCACTTTGTGATGTCACCGGGAGGAGACTTCCTGGGAAGCAGTTCCCGGTAGCAACGGTATCTATGGCAACGATCTGTTCATCCACTGCCCTCACGGAGGTAAGGTTTGGAAGTTTGTAGAAATGAACTCATTGTTGATATTGGGCTGCCGAAGGACCATTAAAGAGAAACTGAACCTTGCATTTATATAGCAACTCTCGTGACAACAGAGGTCTCAAATTACCACACATCTTTGAAGTGTAGTCACTTCTGGAATTCAACAGACACTCAGCAAAATCCCACATAAACCAAAAAAAAAACAATAGCCTGTCCTGGTCCAAATACATAGACACCATGGCCAAGAAATCTCTCCAGCACCTCTACTTCTTCAGGAGGCTAAAGAAAATTTGGCATGTCCCCTTTGACCCTCAACAGTACCAGAGAAAGCATCCTATCTGGATGCACCATAGCTTGGTATGGCAATGGAACACAAGAGTTGTGGGCACATCATGGAACCAACTTCCCCTCCATGGACTCGGTCTGGACTTCTCACTGCCTCAGTAGAGCAGCCAGAATAATCAAAGACCCCACCCAACCCGGACATTCATTCCGCTTCCCCTCCCGTCAGACGGAAGACACAAAAGCCTGAAAGCACATAACATCAGGCTCAAGGTCAACTTCTACTCCACCGTCCCAAGACCGCCGAATGGCTGCCTAGCACAGTAAGATAGACTCTTGTCCTCACAATCCACCCGGTTATGACCTGCCTGCACCGCACTTTCTCTGTTGTTACAGCAGAGTTAGAACTTGCCCTTGAGCCCGGTGTTAGGTGCTTTCGGGCTTTGGCAGCTTCCGTTCGACGGGAGGTGAGGAAGAAAGATTGTCCAGAGAGCCTGGAGGCACACACTCAACATTTCAGGAACAGCTTCTTCCCCTCTTGTTTTTTTAAATTTCTGAACGCTCATGAACCCATGAACACTGCAACACTATAATCTTATTTATATTCTTGTTGTAACTTACGGTAATTTTTATGTACTCCTGCCACAAACAACTGGTATTAAACCTGATCCTGCATCTGCCCCACAGATACTCCTTGGCCCACTGAGTTCCTCCAGCGGGTTGCTTGGTGCCTGGCTGTATGGGTCTCTCTCGATGAGCCTACCACGGCGCGGAGGTCCTGGGGAGCATGGATCCCCCCGCCATTCCTCAGCAGAAGTCCGCTCCCCTCGAACGGAACACTGGTTTCATGTATCCTGGGAAGATGAGACTCCAGCCTTTGATAACGGCCGGCGGAGGCCGGGTGGGAAAATGGGAAGGGGGCTCTTAACAATGATTAGAAAGGACAAGGTCTCTGGATCAAAGTGAGCCATGACTGCTTGCGAGGGGTAAGAGGGTGGGACGGCACCCATGGACCACAGAGCCAGATCCCCAGGGTGAAAAACGTTATTGATGGAACAGAAACCATGTAAGCCAGCAAACTACCAGGACATAGAGGTAAACATAACAGTGTGCGGCTGTAGCTGTTTTTTAATGAACTACCCAGATGTTTGAGAGAGGTTTGTACATTAAGGGACACTGTGGATCACTGAAGTGATGGTGTCTGCGACTGGGGGGGAGGGAGAGTAATGCTAACCTCACTCACTCTTAGAACCACTACTCAGGGATTCTCCCCCCACCCCTCACGTTTCCCAGGAACATTAACAACGCTCTCCTCCCCATTTCCCCAGGTGGGAATTGGGGTAGGTGACTAAACCCAAACCTCAAACACCGGTCATTAACAAAGTACACTATCCCTCAACTTCACCCCCATCTACAATTTTCTGAAGTCTTGAATCCTAATATTTGTCCCTCTCACGAAATCGGTTCATCCTCCCTACTGTTCTCGGTGGATGGTGAGACCACTGGCGTCATTTTCACCTCTCGCCTGTCCGCTTCAGTGGGAATCCGACCACAGTTAACAGTGCACTGCCTACCTACTGCCTGATACGCCGCTGGATAAGGGCAGCAATGAAGGTCTTCTATCTCTGGTAGAAGAGGTAGAGGTTCAGGGCTGCCTTGGAGTCAGGAGCTCGGTTTTCACTGCTGTCAAACATGCAGGTTCTGGGTGGAGACACAAGAATATGGTCTCACTTGGATGTAAAAAGATTCTTCATTGCTGCTTCTGTAACTATTTTGTTTGACCAGTCAGGGTTGTTGCTCTGAGCTGAACCCCCAAACCTGGAGGACCGGTGGACCACTGTTCATTTGGCCTCTACCCTTTGCTCTGTTTGGGATGGGTGACCCTACCAAGAGCCAAAGAATAAACCCCTGACTCCAGCCAACATAGCCCTCCGGGTCACTGAAGCACGCAAGCCTCCAAACCCAATGACAAGGTCGTGGTCCTCTTGGAGGAGGGCATTGCTTAACTACTCACGGAACAGTTAGACAATAGAGTCATAGAGAGTTACAACACAGAAACAGGCCCTTTAGCCCAGCTAAGTCCCATTAACCCTCACACTGGACAATAGCCCTCCATGCCCCTCCAATCTATGTACCAATCCAAACTTCTCCTAAATCAAACCTACGTACACCACTTCCACTGGTAGCCCGCACCACCCTCCAGGTGAAGAAGTTCCCCCTCAGGTTTCCATTAAATATTTCACTTCTCACCTTTTCTGGTCTCATCCAACCTCAGTGGAAAAGGCCTGTTTGCTTTTACCCCATCTATACCCCTCATAATTTTCTAAACCTCTATCAAATCTCCCCTCATTCTCTTACACTCTAGACAATAAAGTCCTAGCCTATTCAACCTTTCCCTATAACTCAGGTCCCAGCAACATCTCTGCATTCAATAAGCATTCGATCTTATTGATATCTTTCCTGTGGGCAGGTGATGAGAACTGCCTCGCCAACATCTTCTGCATCTTCAGTAGAACTCCTATGTTCCGTACTCTAATTTATGAAAGCCAGTCTGGCAAAAGAGCGTTGGCACTGTGTTCCGTAACTCTGGAATTATACTGTTTGTCCCTGCTTCCTTTGTGGTCGATTTGGTCACGTTACTGACCGACATTGAAAGGAGGCAGATGCAGGGCTGGCAATCGCTGTATCCAGGGTAATTACAGATGTGGCAGAGGTAGGACCAGGGAGTAAAATCCCAGCAGATATCTTCTGTCTGTGGCCTCACCAATGACTAAGAAACCTCGTGGTACAATCTCACTCCGATCCAACTGGTACAATGATAAGTTTGTTTATTATTATTACGCATACAGAGAAAACACTGTCTTGCAAAATGCCACACAGATCATTTCATTACACCAGTGTATTCAGGCAGTACAAGGGAAATCCAGAGCAGAATGCAACGTTACAGCAAAAGTGGAGGTAGACAATAAGGCGAGACTGTGAGGTCAAGAATCCATCTTACTGGACTAGGGGACCATTCAATAGTCATACAACCGCAGGATAGAAACTGCCCTTGAGCCTGGTGGGACGTGCTTTCAGCCTTTTGTATCCTCTGCCTGATTGGGGGGGTAAGAAGAGAGAATGTCCGAGGTGGGTGGGGTCTTTGATTATGCTGGCTGCTTCACTGAGGCAGCAAAGAGTGTAGACAGTTGATAGATTCCATCAGGACCCTGCTAACCATCAGTCCAACTTGAGATATCCCATCCCATTAAGTCCATCCTGTCAAACCACACCCAGATTGTCAAACCCTACCCCCCCCCCCCCCCCACTCTTCCTTCTCACACTAACTATGCTCCTGATTCATTCATCATTATCTTCCACAGCTACCAGCTTCTCGGTGCTGGCCACTGTTATCCCTGTCAACAACTCATTTCTACCCCTGCCTCCCACCATCTTTCCCCCACAAAACCTATTCTTCTCCCTCACCTCTGTACACCCACAGTCCCTCCCCCAGCTCCACCTCACCTCGTCCCTGCCTCACCTACACTAGTTGTACCCCACCCACATCCAAGACACCTCTAACTATCTGAATGCCCACTCCTGTGGAGGTACCCTCTACCATCCTCTATTCCGTAGCCCACACCTACAGCCAACCAAACTTGACAGGAGGTTTGCAAACTGGAGGGGTCTTTTTATCCAGATACCTAATTCACTGGACTGATACCTTTCAATGATAGAGTTAATGAACTAAACCAGACGATGTGTTTTGATGCCTAACTGCTTACTTGCTGATCTGTGGGTGTCCATGGGACAAGAAGATAGGAAAGGCAGAGACTATTTCAACGAAGTAAAGCTGATAATCTAATAGTTGGCGTGTAGGTCAGCCTCAGAATCTTGACTTGGCATGTTGGTGTGTGGCTCCTGGCTTCCCTGGAACATTCCTGAGTAAACATTTTACTCACCTTCTCCGGAATGTTGGCTCTGTTTTGTCTCATGGATCATCGGACCAAAGAATAAAAAAAAAGAATTTCCAGAGGTTTTGAAAGGGGGATGTGCTGGCCACCCAGTCTGGCTGAGATCTAGTCAAGCACCTGCATGGGCCGCTCTGCATACAACGATCCCAGGCAGCCTCTAATAAACAGTGGCCAGGCTGAATCAGCCTTCATCTCAGACAGCACTTCCCACTTGGATCAGCGAGAGTTTTCCTTGTGATCCACGATCAATCATTGTGCAAGGCCTGGCTGAACGGTGCCACCACAACAACCTCTCACTGAACATCAGCAAAGCCAAACAGGTGGAAGAAGCTGAAGGTCCACCGGCCAACAAAGATGTTCAGAGGTGGCGAGGATCAGTAGCTTGAAATTCCTTGGCATTATTTACTTATTTATTGACATACAGCATGGAAAAGGCTCATTGTGCTGTGCTGCCCAGCAATCCCCCGAGTTTAAACCTAGAATAATCATGGGATAACTTACAATGATCAATTAACTGAACAGCGGGTATGTCTTTGGAATGTGGGAGGAAACCAGAGCACCTGGAGGAAACCCACACAGTCACGGGCAGCGGCAGGAATTGAACCCTGGTCACTGGCACTATGAAGTATTGTGCTAACCACTACGCTAGCCTATCGCCCCCATATATACTGTCATACCTTCTGTCCTAGGACCAGCACAGAAGTGCCATCACAAAGAAGGCATGACAACACACATACTTTCTTAGAAGTTTGAGCAGATTTGGCATGCCATCTAAATATTTGACTACCTTCCATGGATGCAGAGCGGAGGGTATCCTGCATCATGGCCTGGGATGAGAACACCGATGCCCAGGAATGGAATCGTCTACAGAAAGTAGACAATTCGGCCCAGTTCATCACGGGCAAAGCCATCCCCACCACAGAGCACATCTACACGGAGTGCTACCACAAAAAAGAAGCACCCATCGTCAAGTACCCGCACCATTGAGGCCATGCCCTCTACTCACTACTGCCATTGACAGGCGTACAGAAGCCTTGGGCTCCACACTACCAGGTTCGGGAACAGTTATTACCCCTCAACCTTCAGGCTCCTGAATTAGCATGGATAACTTCACTCACCACAACACCAAGCTGATTCTATGTTCTACAGACTCACTTTCAAAGACTCTTTACAACTGAAGTTTTCAGTACTAATATATATTTTTTAAATTTTCACAATTTGTCTTCTTCAGCATATTTGTTACGCAAATAAAGTCATGGGGGGGATGATAAAATATGAAGGTGAACTAGTCAATAACATCAAAGAGGATACCAAAAGTTTTTTTAGATATATAAGGAAAAAGAGAGAGGCAAGAGTTGATATCAGACCTCAGGAAAATGGTGCTGGAGAGGTTGGAATAAAGGACCAGGGAATGGCAGATGAACTGAGTAAGTATTTTTCATCAGTCTTCACAGTGGAAGACACTAGCAATAAGGCAAAAGTTTGAGAGTGTCAGGGGGCAGAAGTGAGTGCAGTTGCCATTACTAAGGAGAAGGTGCTTTGGAAATTGAAAGGTCTTAAGATAGGTAAGCCACCTGGACCAGATGGACTACATTCCAGGGTTCTGAAAGAGGTGGCTGAAGAGATTGTAGAGGCATTAGTAATGATCTTTCAATAATCAATAGATTCTGGTTCTGGAGGATTGGAAAATTGCTAATGTCACTCAACTCTTCAGGAAGGGAGGGAGATGGAAGAAAGAAAATGATATGCTAGTTAGTCTGACCTTAGTGGTTGAGAAGATGTTGCAGTTGATTGTCAAGGTTGTGGTTTCAGGTACTTGGAGGGATATGATAAGATAGGCCAAAGTCAGGGTGATTTCCTCAGGGGAAGATCTTGCCTGACTAATCTGATGCAATTCTTTGAGACAAAGGAGACAAAGGAGAATTGGTGGATGTTGTGCAATTGGATTTTCCTAAAGCCATTGATAAGGTACCACACATGAGGCTACTTAACAGGATAAGAACACGTGGTATTACAGGAAAGATACCCGCATGGATAGAGTATTGGTTGATTGGCAGGAGGCAAAGTGTGGGAATAAAGGAAGCCTTTTCTGATTGGCTGCTAGTGACCAGTGGTGTTCCGCAGGGGTTCGGTGTTGAGAGCACTTCTTTTTACATTATATGCCAATGATTTGGATGAGGGAATTGATGGCTTTTTGGCCATGTTTGTGGATGGTACAAAGGTAGGTGGAGGGGAAGTTTGTGTTGAGGAAGCAGGGATTCTGCAGAAGGACTTAAAGACAGATTAGGAGACTAGGAACGGAAATGGCAGACAGAATACAGTGTTGGGAAATGTACAGTCATGCACTTTGGTAGAAGGAATAAAAGCATGAACTATTTTCTAAACAGGAAGAAAATTCAAAAATCTGAGGTGCAAAGGGACTTGGGAGTCCTTATGTAGGATTCCCTAAAGGTTAATTTGTAGGTTTAGTCAGTGGTGAGGAAGGCAAATGCAATGTTAGCATTCATTTTGAGAGAAACAGAATATGATGAAATGCTGAAGCTTTACGGTGAGACCCCATTTGGAGTATTGTGATCAGTTTTGGGCCGCTTATTTAAGAAAGGATGTGCTGACATTGGAGAGGGTTCAGAGGAGGTGCTCGAGAATGATTCTGGGAATGAAAAGGTTTTCGTATGAGGAGCGACTGATGGCTCTGGGCGCGTACTCATTGGAATTTATAAGAATGAGGGAAGATCTCACGAAACCTATCGAACATTGAAAGATCTAGATAGAGTGGATGTGGAGAGGATAGGGTAGGGGACTCTTGAACCAGAGGGCATAACCTCAGAATAGGACATCCATTTTGAATGGAGATGAAGAATTCCTTAAGCCAAATGCTAGTGACTCTGTAGAATCCATTGCCATAGGCGATTGTGAAGGCCAAGTCATTGGGTGGATTTAAGACAGTGTCATGGCATGAAAGGTTATATGGAGAAGACAAGGGAATAGCATTGAAAGGAAAATGGATCAGTCACATCTCATTGTCTTATGGTTGCTTGTGTGTAGTTTATTTGACTTGATTCCAAATTAGACTGTATGACGGGTAAACACGAGGAAATCTGCAGATGCTGGAAATTCAAGTAACACACACAAAATGTTGGTGGAACACAGCAGGCCAAGCAGCATCTATAGGGAGAAGCACTGTCAACGTTTCGGGCCGAGACCCTTCATCAGGACTAACTGAAAGAAAAGATAGTAAGAGATTTGAAAGTAGGAGGGGGAGGGGGAAAGAAAGGGTCTTTCTCTGTCCGCCAGAGAAAGCAGGATCTCCCAGTGGCCACACATTTTAATTCCATGTCCCATTCCCATTCTGATATTTCCTCCCCTCCCTTTTTTTTCTCTCTCTGCCCATCACTCCTTGCCTGTTCTCCATCTCCCTCTGGTGCTCCCCTCCCCCTTTCTTTTCCCTAGGCCTCCCATCCCATGATCCTTTCCCTTCTCCAGCTCTGCATCCCTTTTGCCAATCACCTTTCCAGCTCTTAGCATCACCCCTCCCCCTCCTACTTTCAAATCTCTTACTATCTTTTCTTTCAGTTAATCCTGACAAAAGGTCTCGGCCCGAAATGTCAACAGTGCTTCTTCCTATAGATGCTGCCTGGCCTGCTGCGTTCCACCAGCACTTTGCGGCTGTATGAAGGGTCTTGGAGAGGGAGTTTGGATGGAGAGATGTGCTGAGGGTTGTGTCAGGGATGTACACAGAGTCCGACTCTGGGCAAGATCATCAAGATGGCTGCCCATAGAAGGTTTTAAATCTGAGCCCAGTTTCCTTCTCCAGGTCTTTGGTGTCAAGATGATGAGACCATAAGACATAGGAGTAGAATTAAACCATTCAGCCCATCAAGTCAGCTCTGTCGTTTGATCATGGCTGATTTAATTTTCCTTTTCAACTCCATTCTACGGCCTTCTCCCCATTACTTTGATGTCCTTACAATCACGATCTGCTTTAAATCCACTCGATGACGTGGCCTCCACATTCATCTGGGGTAATGAATCCCACAGATTCACCACACGCTGACTGAAGAAATTCCTCTTCAGCTCTATTCTAAACCCTTAATTATTAACCTGGGCCCTTGGCTCTGAGGTGGAGCACAGGCCATTGATGACCTCCTGTCTCCATCTGCAGTCGATGGGATGCTTGGAGTTCAACGCCATTGCAGGTACTGTGCAGGGGACTGGCCTGTGCAGCTTCACCAGAGCCCTGTTGGCCAGCATTACCCACTTCCGCCTCTCACAAGGGAAACGTAGGGTTGGACTTTGGCAGGCCTGTTCTTAAGAGCAATCCCTTCATTTCAAGACTGTGTCCTCTTTTCCTAGGTTCTCGCACTGCTGGAAACATACTCTTCATGTCCACTCTGTACAGTGGACTATTAATATTCAGTGAGATCCCCTCTCACTCTTCTGAACTCCAGCGAGCACAGGCCCAGATCCAGAAACTGTCCTCATATGTTAACCCTTTCAACCCTAGGATCATCCTTTTAAACCTCCTCTGGACTGTTCCCAATGCCTGCACATCCTTTCTTAGACATAGTGCCCAAAACTACTCACAGTAAGTTATACATTATACATTATAAAGCCTCAGATTCTATGGCTGGCTGTATCTCGCTTCTTACGTCTCAGAGTGAGTTATTGATGGTGCATCACCACCCTCTGGCTAAGATGAATCTGTAGAATTCATTGAGGTCAAGTCATTGTGTAGATTTAAAGTGGAAATTGATAGGTTCTTAATTAGTAAGGATGTCAAAGATTATTGAGAAAAAGCAGAAGAATGGAGTTTAGAGGGGAAATTAATCAGCCACAATGAAATGGCAGAGCAGTCTCGATGGGCCAAATGGCCTATTTCTGCTCCTATGTCTTATGGTCTCAGCATTACTGTACATCCTTGCTTTTATATTCTCGTCTCCCAAAATGGACACTAACATTGTTTTTATTACCACTGACCCTACCTGCAAGTTAACTTTAAGAAGTCCTGCACTAGGACTCCCAAATCACTTTGCACTTTCAAATTCACTCCCTGTTTAGAAAATATTCCACTTTGCTGAACTCATCTTTACAGACTGATCAGTAAATTCTGCTGGATCAGTGGTTCAGATGCCAACGGCTATTTACAATGGAGGGTATCGTTGACACGTGTACACTCTGCACACATAGTCACCCAGACCCTAACGTATACCCGCAGATAGACACACACACCAACACAATCACACACACACACACACAATGACGTACACACAATACCTCACACACAAACACAATGACATACACAAACTGACACAATAACTTACACAAACTGATACACACAAACACAATAACTTACACAAACTGATACACACACACACAAACACAATGACACACACACACCAGCACTATCACACACTCACAGAATCACAGTCAACATAAACACACACACACACACACACACACACACACACACACACACACACACACACACACACACACACACACACACACACACCTACCTCTCCACAGGGGTTACTGGGTAATGATAAGAAATAGGAATCCTAGCTGAAGTCTCTGCTCTCTAACCCATCTGTTGCACCCTAATCTATTCTCCACTCCCCAGACCTACTACCTGTGCCCCACGTTTGGAGAGACCAGAGAATGAAGCTGGGATTTTCTCTACAACTCAGATCGACTCTGGCAGGGAATCCAACCCACAGGGACTGAACCCACAGAGGTTGACATTTTAGAAACTTTCCTATGATGCTAAACTCAGCCGTATTTCACAGCTGGAATATAAAGGGGCCATTGAGAGCGGGGGAACAGAGCATCATTTAATGAACAATTGTCTGTTCTGCGTGTCCCAAGCTGGGAATAGCGGGGCTGGAACATCAGTCAGTCTCTGCGGCCTCTGCATTTCATTTTGCTAGAAAGAGGTTTGAGAAGTGGTTTAGCACTGTGCACAGACACAAAGTCCAATCTGTCTCTCACAGACTGAAGACACATTTATTACAGGCAGGGAGGTAACTCCTCAGTGACCCCTCCCTCTCAGGGGACAACTTTACTGTCATCCAGAGCATTGCTGAAGTAATGCTCAGCTCACGGCCCCCCATCTCACTGCACTGTGCGTGCGACCTCAAAGCCCTGGTGGGCTGGGAGACACATGTTTGTGAGCGTGTCTGTGCGTGCGCGCATGTGTGTGTGTGTGTGTGTGCCTGTGTGTAAGTGCGATTGCACATGTGTGTGTATATAGTGTGTGCTTGCATGTGTGTGTGTGTGTACATGTGCCTGTGAGTGTGTAAGTGTGTTGTGTACACACGTGTGTGTGTGTGTGTGTGTGTGTGTGTGTGTGTGTGTGTGTGTGTGTGTGTGTGTGTTTCAGTGTGTATGGTGAGGGGAAGTGATTTGCTATTGTCAGCTCTCTGAACCACAAAACGAAAGTAATAGGTTGCTGTGATAAGCTGTTCCTGTGGACAGCACAGCCCGTAACTCAGGCACAGAGTTCGGCCTCACAAGCAGCACAGATTTCATTGTGACTTTGGCCTGGCATTCGAACCCACTCCATTCTGACAGGTCGTAGCGGCTGAAACACATACTCAGGTCAGCTGTGGCAGGGGAACCTAGAACACAGGAACAGGCCTCTTAACCCACGATGTCTATGCTGAACACAGCACCAATTCCAACCAATCCATCAGTCTGCATGAGATCTATATCCTTCCATTCCCTGATGTGTCTGTCTCACAACCCCCCTGAACAGAAAATAGAGTACTAAGCATTACGACACAGTACAGGCCCTTCAGCCCACAATGTTGTGCCAACCCCTTAACCTACCCCAAGATCAATCTAATGCTTTCCTCCCACAAAGCCCTCCATTTCTCTGTCATCCATATGCCTCTATGGGTATCTTAAATGTCCCTAATGTATCCACTTCTACCACCATCCCTGGCACTGCGTTCCAAGTACCCATCACTCTCTGTGTAAAAAACCCACCTCAGAATCCTCCCTATACATTCCTCCATCCACCTTCAAAGCATGCCTTCCCATATTGACCTTTGCCTCCCTTGAAAAAGTCTGTCTGTCCACTATATCAATCCCTCTTATCATCTTATTCACATCTAGCAAGTCACCTCTCACCTTCCTTCACTCCAAAGTGAAAAGCCCCAGCTCGCTCAACCTAACACCTTAAGACCTGCTCTCTAATCCAGGCAGCATCCTGGTAAATCTCCTCTGCACCCTTTCTATAATGAGGTGACCCAGAACTGAAGACAATACTCCAGAAGTTTCATAGGGCTGCACCATTACCTTAGTAAACACAAGGTACACTGCAGATGCTGTGGTCAAATCAAAATGTACAAACAAGCTGGATGAACTCAGCAGGTCGGGCAGCATCCATGGAAACAAGCAGTCAACGTTTCGGGCCGAGACCCTTCGTCAGGACCTTACCTTGCAGCTTTTGAACTCAATAGCCTGAGAAACTAAACGCCGTACGCCATTTTAACCACCCTATCAGCGAACGGCATCTTTGAGGGATCTGTGGACTTGGACCCCAATATCCCTCCGTTGCTCCACACTGCTAAGAATCCTGCCATTAACTTTGCACTCTGCCACGAGGTTTGGCCTTCACACTTGTCCAGGTCGAATGCCATCTACCACTGGTCAGCTCAGGTCTGCATCTTATCAATGTCCCAACAACTTTCCACATCACCAACCTTCGTGTAACTTGAACACTTACTAATCCCTCCCCCCCACCTTCCACTCCCCATCCAACCCATTAACAGAATCATTTATGAAATCAGAGGGTTCATTTATATATCTGCTGCCACCAGCAGGTCAGGCACCCACCAACCTGTGTACAAGTTCGCCCCACACAACTCCATCGAGTTTGTAAACGTAAGAGGTTCCGCAGATGTTGGAAACCGTGAGCAAAACATGCAAAGTGCTGGAGGAGCTCGGCAAGTCAAGCAGCATGTATTGAGGAGAATAAAAAGACCAAGGCCCCTCCTGAGGTCTTGATGAAGGGTCTCAGCCCAAATCATTGGCAATTTATTCCTCTACTCGGATTAGGGACGTCCAACTTGGGGTCCACAGACCTCCCAATTAACGGTCGGAGTCCATTTCATAAAAGAGGTCGGGAAACCTTGCATTCAATCCTTTGAATTTATCCTATTCTCGCCTTAAAAAGTGGGGTGGATGCTTCTGATGCATTTGACGACAGGCTGGGCAAGCAGGCAGAAACGAACAGAAGGTCATACTGACACGGGGACAGACAGAAGAAGGGTCTAATCAGCATAGGTGCCAGCACAGACTGGATGGGCCAAGTGGCCTGTTTCCACACTGCAATCCCAGGTGCCCAGCCTGGACGTGTGGCTCCTGGTCCCAAGATACAGCCCCGACCCGTCAGGGGACGGGCTGCTGGAGGCTGTTAAATGGGCCATTAACACGAGGGCAGGCTTCTCCTAGGTTTAAAAAAATAATTTGCAAGAGAGAAAACAAACAAACGAGTCAAAGAAGATCAAAAGAGGCTGGGGAATCACTTAGAAAACTCAACAAGGCAAAGTGAGCCTGTGTTTCTTGCGGCTGAGGGGAAAATGGTATTTACAATAACTGTATTTCTCAATCTCCTTTTCTGCAAATGGCCAAGCATCGGTTAATACCTCCACCAAAGTGTAAAGGCCCAGTAATACAAAGCATCAGAACACTTAGAGTGTTTGTAGGGGTGTCTCTTTTATATGGGTTTCTTGGAGTGTTGGCCACCCAGTTTCTGGGCAGGGACAGCCCTCAAGAATTTCAACAATTCAGATGCCTTTTAATCTATTCCATTCGAGTCGTGTGTGCCATGCACCACAAGAGTTGATCTAGCAGCTAATAGCCCAGCTGTGCGCTCCGCTTACAAACATTTAGCACATTCTCCTGCAACGTCTGCTCTTCTATCCAAGACATTGCCTCATTTATCTATAAACAACCCAACCTCTCCGTCTCAAACTAACACTAATCTCAGGTGTTTATGTGTCCGAGATCACAGACCAAGAGATCAAAGAAGCATTATTCCTGGAAAAAAATTATTTCCCTTATTTATTTTTCTTCTGCTCTTCCACGTGCTGTTGCTTGGGACCAACAGATGCGCTTTGCTGCCTCACCAAAAGGAACACGGAGCACGGGCAGAGATGAAGAAAGCCCAGGGCAACCTTGCCAAGTCCTTACCCAATGCTAACATACAAGCACCTTTCATCTGTGAACAGGTGTTGGGATTGCTGCCTGCGACTCGCTCGGCACGGACTGGCTCAGAATCGAACCGGCGAGGAGGCTCCCTGCTTCTGTCTCGCAATGGGAAGAAGACACCCAGGAGAGGCTGGGAACCCAGACCTCCACACACAAGACTCTGGAGGAACTCAGCAGGCTGGGCAGCATAATGGAGGAATAAATAGCCGATGTTTCGCGCCGAGACTCTTCATCAGAACCAAAAAGCGAGGCGGAAGAATAAGAAGGTGAGGGCAGGGAGAGGAGTACAAGCTCGAAGATGGTAGGCATGCGTGCCCTGAAGAAGTTTAAATCTTCTCTTCTTCATGAGTTCGGTGAAACCCTGTCTCATTCTGCCCCTCTGGAATCTCTGACTCTTCAACCATGTGCTCAACATGCCTTGCTGCCATTGGCTGCTCACCTGGAAAAACCGTTCCTAGAATGCTGAGTGTGTGTCTTCAGGATTCTGGGTCTCCTCCCTGGTAGTGTGATGAGGAAAGGGCTTGGGGCATCGTCATTTGAAGATGTCGTTGTGATGGAGTTTATGGCTGAGTTTATAACTCTCTGCAGCGTTTTTCCGATCCTATCCGTACCAGCCAGTCAGGGTGCTCTCGATGGTACATCTGTAGAGATTTGCTAGAGTCTCTGGTGGTATACCAAATCTCCTCAGACTCCCGATGAAATATAGCCGCTGGTATTCCTTCCTCGTAGTTGCGTTCAGGGGAATGTGAAGTAGAATTAACCACCTATGTTAATCAAGTTCCTGGCTGTCAATGTATAGATCTTCAGAGATGTTGACAGCCAGGAACTTGAAGCTGCTCACCCCTTGATTAAAATAGGTGGTTAATTCGACTTCACATTCTCATTCTGACTTATCAATCCATGGCCTCCACCACTGTCACAATGAGGCCAGTCTCAGGTTAGAGGACCCACACCTCTTATACTGTCTGGGTAGCCTCCAATCTGATGGCATGAACATTGATTTCTCTAACTCATGGTAATTGCTTCCCCCCCTTCACCGAATTTCCATTCCCCATCCTGTCTCTCCTCTTGTCCCTTCTCCCCTGCCCATCATCACCCTTTGCTTCCCTCCTCCTTCCCTTTCTTGCATAGTCCACCCTCCTTTCTTATCAAATTCCTGCTTCTTCGGCCCTGTGCTTTTTCGACCAACCACCTCCCAGTTTCTTACTTCACCCGCCCACCTGCCCCTCACCTGGTCTCACCTACCACCTTGTACTTTCCCTCCCCCCATCTTTTTATCCTGGCTCTCTTCCCCCCTTCCTTTCCAGTTCTGATGAAGGATCTCACCCCAGAACATCAACCGTTCATTTCCTCCATACGTACTGAGCGAGCAGATAAATTCCTCCAGCGTATTGTGCATTGCAGAGGGTGTAAACGCAGCCAACTCCAACGTGGGCACTAGATCCCCCACCATCAAGGGCACCTTCAAAGGGTGACAGCAGTCATTGAGAACCCCCATCACCCAGGACAAGCCCTCTTCTCATTGCTACCATCAAGGAGAAGGCACAGAACCCTGAAGACTCACCTGCGACGTTTTAGCAACAGTTTCTTCCCCCACTTCAGTGGATTTCTGAATGGTCCACCTCACTATCTTACTCTCTTTTTGAACTATATGTTTATCTTTTATATTTCTTTTTGTAATGTGTAGAGCTTTTATGTTCTGCACTGCACTGCTGCTACAAAACACCAGATTTCACGACATATGTCAGTGATAATAAACCTGGTTCTGATTCTGAACTCAATGCCAGATTAACGTACCGTCTCTTCTGTCTGCACGTGATTCATATGCTTCCATTCCCTGCATGTTGGAGGGGTAGGAAGGGTGATACTGACTAAATGAGGAGTGGGCTCCATTATCCATTAGTGTTAGTTTATTAATAAAGGCCAGAGTTTACTGCACCTTGACCCCTGATTGCCGTTGCCTGCCAAGCCATTCCAGTGGCCTGTTAAAGCTTACTAATGTCACATTAGTTCCATCGGTACATTGAAATTATACATCAACAACACAGACTTGATGGGCTGAATGGCCTACTTCTGCTCCTTTGTCTTGTGATGTTGTGATCTTGTGAGAACAAAGCATTGCATTTACAGAGGAAGTGTGGTGCAGATAGCCCATGAGCTGCAGAATGAGGTAGACTGTGAGGCCAATCTTACTGCACTGGGGAAACATTCAATAGTCTGACAACAGCAGGGTAGAAGCTGCCCTTGATACGTGCTCTCTGGCTTTTGTATCTTCTGCCTGTTGGGAGAGGGGGGAAGAGAGAATGCCCATGGTGGGTGGAGTCTGGTTACGCTGGCTGCTTTACCGATGCAGCAGGAAATCGAGATGGAGTCCATGGAGGGGCTGTGGTTTGCCTTGCATGCTGCCCATACAGGAAAAACTAGAACAATGCAGAAATAAAGAGCCACAGCTAGAGAAAAGGTGCAGAGCAGGCAGACGATGAGGTAGTTTGTGAGGTCAAGAGCCATTTTATTGTACTAGGGAACGATTCAATAGTTTTGGAACAGTGGGAATTTATTGCCACAAGTGGATTTGGAAGCAAAGTCATTTGGTATGTAGAGTTTATTGATTGGTAAGGTTACCAATGGTTATGAGGAGAAGGAGGAGAATGGGATGGCTCCACCCCTTCCCTGCACATTTTTAACCTGCTATCTCCCCTCTTAGTTTCTAGTCCTTATGAAGGGTCTTGGCCTGAAACACTGACTGCCCCAGAGATGCTGCCTGACCCTCTGAGTTCCTCCAGCGTTCTGCGTGTCACTATAATTCCTCGTCTCGTCCTCTCTGGACTAAGGGTGTTGGCTCCCTGCCTTGTTATATCGAGGCCCAGTGTAAGTGTGGGCAGCGGCACCTCGCCTTCTGCCTGGGCACGTTGCTGCCTTCCAAACTCAGTATAGACTGCCCCAATTTTAGGTCACCCACTCTTTCTGGATCGGAACTCATCTCGGCAATCATTTTGATCCGTTTTCCTTATTCTATTCCACTCGACTGCCTCGTGAACATGTTCCACGGCAACACCACGTCACACAGGCCAAAAGGCTTTATGTGCAGGGGCTTCTTGTTGCTCTCCGCACCTTGTGGTGTGTCAGGTGGCAGCTTTGCCTGTCTGTTTTTTACGAGGCAGAATTGCTAGCTCGACACTCAACCCGGCATGGACGGAAAGCGTGCGAGCAGCCGGCCGGATTCAAACCTGGGACCACTCGCCTTGAAGCCCGGTGCAGATACCACTACACCACCAGGCGACTCATGTGCAGGTAACCAACCCTGTTAACCAAGCGACACACACAAAATGCTGGAGGAACTCAGCAGGCCGGGCAGCATCTAGGAAAAGAGTCAACATTTTGGGCCGAAACCCTTCAGCAGGACTGTCAAAGGGCTTCAGCCCAAAATGTCAACTGTACACATTATCTAGATGCTGTCCAGACTTCTGAGTTCTACCAGCATTTTGTGTGCGTTGCTCAGATTTCCAGCATCTGCGGATCTTCTCTTGTTTGTGACTGAACCCGGTTAACCAATCTGGTCTCACTCTATCATGATACTCCCTTTGTCCCACCATCCGACCCACCTTACCACTTTCTGAGGAGATGGACACAGATCTGTAGAACTGCAGCAAAGTAGCAATGATGTCATGGGCCGCATACAGATTACAGAGGAGGAGGTGCTTGCTGTCTTGAGGAAAATTGGGATGGATAAATCCCCAGGCCCTGACAAGACGTTCCCTCAGACCTCGTAGTTCAGATATTGCAGGTATTTAAAACATCCTTAGACCTGGGTGAGGTGCCGGAGAACTGAAGGATAGGTAACATTGCTCTGTTGTACAAAAAGGGTTCTCAGAGTAAGCAGGGAAATTATAAGCCAGTGAGCCTGACGTCAGTAATGGGTAAATTATTGGAAGATATCCTAAGGGATAGGAAGCTATTGGAAGGTATTCCAAGGGATGGGATATATACTGTAAGGACTTGGATAGACAGGGACTGAATAAGGATAGTCAACAAGGTTCTAAGCATGGTTTGTCATGTCTAAACTATCTTAGAGAGATTTTCAAGGAAGTTACCAGGAAAGTGGATGAAGGAAAGTCAGTGGGTGTTGTCTTTAGGACTTTAGCAAGGCCTTTGACAAAGTTCCACATGGGAAGCAGCATTAAAAAGATTCAGTCGCTTGGGCACTCAGGATGAGGTAGTGAATTGGATCAGACAGTGGCTTCACGGGAGAAGCCAGAAAGTGGTAGTGGATGGTTGCCTCTCTGACTGGAGGCCTGCGACTAGTGGTGTGTCACAGGGGTCAATGCTGGGTCTATTGTTATTTGTCATCCATATCAAAACTCTGTTTGATAAGGTGGCATACTCACTGTCCACTATGTGCCCATTCTTGGTGTTATCAGCAGCTTTGGGGGCACAGTGGACAGCTCTTGGCTTGCAGCAAGATCTGGACCAGCTGGAAAATTAGGCTCAAAATTGGCAGTTGGAATTGAATGCAGACACGTGTAAGGGGTTGCAGTTTGGAAGGACAAACCGGGGGAGGACTTACACAGTGAATGGTAGAACACTGAGGAGAGAGGTAGGACGGGGAAATTGGGAATACAGGTCCATAATTCCTTGAAAACAGGATCAATGATAGATAGGGTCATTAAGCGAGCTTTTAGGACATTGGTCTTTATAAACCGAAGGACTGAGTACAGGAGTTGGGATGTCATGTTGAAGTTGTATAAGATGAGGATGAGGCTGAATTTGGAGTATTGTGTGCAGTTCTGGTCACCTATGTACAGGAAAGCTATCAATAAGATTGAAAGAGTGCAGAGAAAATTTACATGGATGTTGCCAAGACTTGAGGACCTCAGTTATAGGGAAAGGTTGAATAGATTAGGATTTTATTCCCTGGAGCATAAGAGAAGGAGAGAAGATTTGATGGAGGTACACTAAATAGTGAGGGGTATAAATCGGATAAATTAAGATAGATTTTTCCACTGAGGTTGGGTGGGACTAGAGCTAGAGGACATAGGTTAAAGGTAAAAGGTGAAGTATTCAAGGGGAATATTGGGGCAACTTTTTCAATCAAATGATGGTGAGTGTCTGGACCAAACTACCAGCGGATGTGGTGGGTGTGCATCCAATTTTAATATTTAAGAGGGTTGAGAAAGGTACATGGATGGGAGGGGTTTGGAGAGCTATGGTCCGGGTGAAGGCCAATGGGACTAGGCATAATAATTGTTAGGCACATGTTAGATGGGCTGAAGGGCCTGTTCCTATGCTCTATGATTATGACCTTCTCTGAAAACCAACCTATTTGTTATCTCTCTCTGAGAATTAACAAAGGAGCCAGGAACACAAAGCATTAGAGAGCTTCGAGCTTTGAAAGCACTGCAGCAAGATGCATCAACAGCTTCAGGGATAGCTTCTTCCCTCTGCCTCCAATTCCTAAATGGACATTGAACCCGTGAACACTACCCCGCTTTTATAATATACATTAATTCAGTTTTTGCATGATTTTTAATCTATTCAATATACACATACTGTAATCGGTGTACTTACCTATTTATTTATTTTTCTTCTATGTCATGTATTGCATTGAAATGCTGCTGGTAAGTTAACAACCTTCACAACGCATGTAGGTGATAATAAACCTGTTTCTGATTCTGATCACGGCCTGGTACACCAACTGTTCTGGCCGTGACAGCAGGAAACTGCAGAGTGTGGTGGACAAGCTCAGCACATCACGGAAACCAGCCTCCTCTCCAAGGACTCTGTCCCCATTTCTGGCTGCCTCAGCAAAGCCACCAACAAAATTAAAGACACAAGAGTCCTAAAGAAGGGTCTCGGCCCGAAACGTTGACTTTTTACTGTTTTCCAAAGGTGCTTCCTGGCCTGCTGAGTTCCTCCAGCATTTTGTGTGTGCAACTTAATCAGAGACCCCTTCCGCCCAGCACAAAATTTTTATTTAGAGATACGACACGATAACAGGTCCTCCCGGCCCAACAAGCCCCCGCCGCCAATTACACCCATGTGACCAATTCACCTACCAACCCGTACGCCATTGGAATCAGACAGGAAACCGGATCACCTGGACAAAACCCCCGCGGTCACTGGGAGAGGACGGAGACAGCTGCGGGAATTGGACACAGATCGCCGCCAGTGTAAACGTTACGCTGACTGCCACGCTAGCATGCTGGCCGCGCACCGTGTAATAAAGGGCTACAGTTACAGAGAAAGGTCATAGTGAGGTAGACTGAGGTCAAGTGTCCATCTTAATAGTCTTATAAGAGTAGTATGGAGGCCATCCTTGAGCCTGGTGGCAAATGATTTCAGCTTTTTGTATCTTCTGCCCAATGGGAGAGGGAAGAGGAGAGAATGGCTGGGGTGGGGGGGAGGGGTCATTGACTATGCTGGCTGCTTTACTGAGGGAATTAGAGTCCATGGAGGGTCGGCACAACATTGTGGGCTGAATGGCCTGTACTGTGCTGTACTGTTCTATGTTAACACAGAAACAGGCCATCCAGCCCAATCAGTCTGTGCGGTTCTCTATGTTCACTGGACCTCCACCCATCTTCCTCCATCTCAATCAGTCAATTCCCTCCTCTGCTTGTCTGGCCCCCCCCCAAAACACATCATTACTCTGCACCCCCACCCCTCCCTGTGGGAGTGCGCTCCACATTACCACGGATCTCTGGGAAAAGGAGTTTCTCCGGATTTCTTGCTGACCCTCTGATACTGAGGACATCTGGCTCCTCTCTTCCCCACCAGTAGAAAATCCCCTCTACCTCACTACATCAAAACCATAGGGCAGCTTACAGACTTTCATTGGGTCACCCTCAGCCCCTCTTACCGAACAGACACGAAATCCATTTCTTAGACAGAGGGCAGTGGATAGCGGAACACTCTGCAGTACTGGCGACCCAGGTTTGATTCCCGCCACTGCTTTTAAAGAGTTCGTACATTCTCCATGCGACCGCATGGGTTTCCTCCCACGAGTTGGTGGGTTAACTGGTCGTTG